>NC_088216.1:46008076-46075576 GCF_036934945.1 Oncorhynchus masou masou | reverse complement strand
TGTTCTCCACGGCGTCTCCAGACTCTGTCACGTCTGTCACATGAGCTCAATGTGAACCTGCTTTCATCTGTGAAGAGCACAGGGCGCCAGTGGCGAATTTGCCAATCTTGGTGTTCTCTGGCAAATGCCAAACGTCCTGCACGATGTTGGGCTTTAAGCACAACCCCCACCTGTGGATGTCGGGCCCTCATACCACCCTCATGGAGCCTGTTTCTGACCGTTTGAGCAGACACATGCACATTTGTGGCCTGCTGGAGGTCATTTTGCAGGGCTCTGGCAGTGCTCCTCCTGCTCCTCCTTGCACAAAGACGGAGGTAGCGGTCCTGCTGCTGGGTTGTTGCACTCCTACGGCCTCCTCCACGTCTCCTGATGTACTGACCCCTCTCCTGGTAGCGCCTCCATGCTCTGGACACTACGCTGACAGACACAGCAAACCTTCTTGCCACAGCTCGCATTGATGTGCCATCCTGGATGAGCTGCACTACCTGAGCCACATGTAGACTCCGTCTCATGCTACCACTAGAGTGAAAGCACCGCCAGCATTCAAAAGTGACCAAAACATCAGCCAGGAAGCATAGGAACTGAGAAGTGGCCTGTGGTCACCACCTGCAGAACCACTCCTTTATTGGGGGTGTCTTGCTAAATGCCTATAATTTCCACCTGTTGTCTATTGCATTTCCACAACAGCATGTGAAATTTATTGTCAATCAGTGTTGCTTCCTAAGTGGACTGTTTGATTTCACAGAAGTGTGATTGACTTGGAGTTACATTGTGTTGTTTAAGTGTTCCCTTTATTTTTTTGAGCAGTGTATATACTGTATATATATATATATATATATAGAGAGAGAATGTCAGTCATGATTAAAACTGATCCCACAACAGGTGAGTTTGTAGTTGTGTAGTCACATATGTATGTATGCATGTATGTATGGACACACCTACTCATTCAAGGGTTTTTCTTTACTTTTACAATTTGTAGAATAATTGTGAAGACATCCAAACTATGAAATAACACATATGGAATCATGTAGTAACCAAAAAAGTGTTAAACAAATCAAAATATATTTTAGATTATTCAAAGTAGCCACCCTTTGCCTTGACAGCTTTGCACACCCTTGGCATTCTCTCAAACAGCCAGCTTCACCTGGAATGCTTTTTCATTGTGGAAGCCAGCTCATCTGATGCAGCACTCCATCACTCTCCTTCTTGGTTAAATAGCCCTTACACAGCCTGGAAGTGTGTTGGATCATTGTCCTGTTGAAAAACAAATGATAGTCCCACAAGCGCAAACCAGATAGGATGGCGTATCGCTGCAGAATGCTGTGGTAGCCATGTTGGTTAAGTGTGCATTGAATTCTAAATAAATCACAGTGTCACCAGCAAAGCACCCCCACACCATCATACCTCCTCCTCCATGCTTTACGGTGGGATATACACATGCAGAGATCATCCGTTCACCTACTTTACGTGTCTCAAAGAGAATGCGGTTGGAACCAAAAATCTCAAATTTGGACTCATCAGCCCAAAGGACAAATTTCCACCAGGCTAATATCCATTGCTCGTGTTTCTTGGCCCAAGCAAGTCTCTTCTTCTTCTTAGTGTCCATTGCAGCAGTCCAACCATGAAGACCTGATTCACACAGTCTCCTCTAAACAGTTGATGTTGAGATGTGTCTTTTACTTGAACTCTCTGAAGCATTGATGTGGGCTGCAATTTCTGGCTGGTAACTCTAATGAACTTATCCTCTGCAGCAGATGTAACTCTGGGTCTTCTTTTCCTGTGGTGGTCCTCATGAGAACCAGTTTCATCATAGCACTTCATGGTTTTTGCCACTGCACTTGAAGAAACATTCAAAGTTCCTGAAACTTTGATGGACGGTCATTTCTCTTTGCTTATTTGAGCTCTACTTTTACCAAATAGGGCTATCTTCTGTATACCATCCCTACCTAGTCACAACACAACTGATTGGCCTAAATGCAATAAGAAGGAATATTGTTCCACAAATTAACTTTTAACAGGGCACACCTGTTAATTGAAATGCATTTCAGGTGACTACCTCATGAAGCTGGTTGAGAGAATACCAAGAGTGTGCAAAGCTGTCAAAGGCAAAGAGTGGCTACTTTGATAAATCTCAAATATGAAATATATTTTGATTTTATTTAACTTTTTTAATTACTACATGATTCCATATGTGTTATTTCATAGTGTTGATGTCTTCACTATGATTCTACGATGTAGAAAATAGTAACAAAAATAAAGAAAAACCCTTGAATGAGTAGGTGTGTCCAAACTTTTGACTGGTACTGTATGTTTGTATTCATGAATACAGTATAGTACTTATTGACATTTGTGTAGTCACTCTGTATGTATGGATGAATAAAGTTTGCAGGTGTTGATCTTAATTTGAGCCAGTTTGCTACCGTAGGAAAATAATCCTGCAGCAACAGGAAATGTTAAAATAATGGACAATTTTGTAAGGGTTGATACTTTTTTTCAGGGCAAATCAAATCCGAAATTGAAAATTGGAAATTGAAAACTTTAGAAGCCTTTTTGGAACTCAAATACACTACAAGTTTACATTTACTGCGGTGCGGGAAAATTCTCAGCAACAAAAAAGTGATCAAATTAAGATCTTACATCTGTAGTACTAATCAGTAGTTATTTAGTGACCTTGTATGTATGGATTACTACACTACAGTATAATACTTTTCGGTGGGTGGTCATCACTGTGTCTGTATAGATAAACATGGCGTAGTACTTACGTACAACGGTATAAACTGTTTACCTTCTATCTCACCAGGGTCTCTCGAACTGCACAGTGAAGGCATGTGCTGGGATTCCGATCCAAAAGTGTCCTGTGGATGTAAAAGGGCTGGCGGGGCAGCCTGTGCTGTGCTGCAGACAGGACACGGCATGCAGACCTTGCCTACACATTCGCCTTGACATCCAGCCCAGAAACGACCAGACAGGTGTGTGAACAACCTACACACCCTTTTTGTCAATTTCAACCTCTGCGGTTACAATGTGAAACACAATGTGGAAAGTGTACCCATATTAGCTTCTGATGCATGGTTTATTGCTCAACCCCTCACGTTGTGTCAGTAAGTCATGCCGTCGTCACTCCTACGGTCAACTGGGCTCTCTCTGTGTTTCAGCATCGTATGTGAGTGTGTGTTACACTGTGCCACAGCTAATAATGCCTCTGTGCAAAAAGCTCGAGTTCACAGTGATCCCTGCTGCTCCGGATGAGCAGGCTTCATCAAAGGTATGTTCCATATGAATTCACGTGTGAGTGTGTGAGTGTGTGAGCATGTTTTGCGATTCATCTCCATGCTCTCCTGTATCCCCAGCAGGCCTGGCTGTCACTGCTGCTTGAGTCTAATGCCCTGTCCTTCAGCAGTCAGGTGACTGTGTATGCTTGCAACCTTCACTCGACTGTGATGCTTCCGTCAGTGGATGAAGGTACGGTCTTGGAATTCCCGTAGAGTTCAAACAGGTTATGCCAACACATATTTGTTTGCTAATGATCCTCTGAGGCTCCAACTGATTAGCATCTGATATCAGTTGTCCCTATCTGTCCTTAGTGTGTTCATCCGCCTCACAGGGAGTTGTAGAGGAATGTGAAGGTGAGTCACATGTTCTATGTTCCTTTGTTTCCATAATGTTAATGCCATAGAAATATAGGTACTAGAGTGGTTGTACCTATTCAGGAGTATACCCACAGGACTAAAGCAGGAAGTTAAAGCAGGATGTATCGCATTCAATCTGGTGTAAATCCCATTCTAATCATTCTAATTCTATGATTCTTGCACCTCCTCAGTCCTGTGTGCAGACAATATTGGTCTTACTTTAATGGATAGTCCCCAATAGAGGGTCTATTGATGCTCAGACATTCAACACACTATCAATTGCATCCCTGTTGAAATGCAACAGCTTTCCTATGGTTAGGGGTAGGGTCAAGGCTCGGCAAAGGGTTAGGGTTATGGTTCAGGCTAGAGTTAGGGTCAGGGTTAGGGTTAAGACTAATGTTAGGGCTAGTGGATAGTTGAACATTTGTTGATAGTCAGGTGAGCCTATTTTAACCATCTGTAGGGGACTATTCAAATTCCAAACCAATATATATTTTATTCATGACCATTTATTCTGTTTTTCCGTAATGACTCTGGTTTATGAAGTGAGGAACATGGTTAGACGTGCAAATCTGGAATTAGAGTAAATGGCTGGGATTTGCTGCTCTCTAATTTGCCGGTGTGTCTGTCAGTCCCCAGTTTCAGCACTCTAATTGATCCGGAGAGACGTGAGGTGATGCTGCAAGTCGCAAAGGAAGAGGACAGCCCCTACCAACTAGAAATGTGCCTACAACATGAACATAATGGAATGTGCAGGGTCCGTGTTGTACTTGGCTTTCCTCCCAACTCATTTATTTATATGCAATCTTTTTCTCAGATCCTCACTCTTCCCTCTTCGATGATAACATGTTGTCTGTTGTCCTACAGACCTGGAAAGAGAAGTCCCTTCCACTGCACTCTGTCACCCCCTGCATGTGCTTCCAGGTACTGTTGCCATTTCCCCCTTAGTTATTATCAATCTGTATCGGGCCTACTTTTGTCAGTTGTGATATTACTACACCCTCACACATCCAACTCAGTCTAACTGACAACATTATCCCCTTTGTGTTGCTCACTCGAGTTCTCCGGTTTTGTGTGTAATTGGTGTGTGTGTGTGTTGTGTGTGTTTCAGTTGTGGTGGGATAAAGGAGACGAGAGGTCTCGTCGATCTAGGAGCTGTCCTTTTAGGAACAACACCGGTAAGAGATGAACCATGCAGCGTCCTCCTTGTTACACGTGTTTCACTATGACAGTCATGAATGTGGGTCATGGAGTTGATTCCCATTGCTTCTGTAACTCCCCTATAAAGTATCTTATACCTGCATCGCTCTCTTCCAGAGCTGTTCCAGAGGAACCTATGGGAGAATGTGTCCGTATCTGTGGTGCGAGGCCAGATGAACAGTGGCGGTGCAATGCTGTCCTGGAACCTGACTGCCCCCTGTAGGGTGGAGGCTGAAGTGTGGCCCTGCCAGAGAGATGCAGGCGTGGACAAGGATAGATGCAGAGAGCTGGGGGACATTAGGCAGCGTCTGTCAAATGACATATGGAGGGAACTTGACAGGGGACACTGGGTGTGTATACTGGAGCATTTGATCGGTGCCTCACATTTTTTATTGGTGCATCTTTAGTGTCCTTTTTGTCATGGGGATGTGCTCTCATCATTTGTATCAATTGGTTATGTGTTTTTATGGTCTGGTGATATATGGATAAAACAGATGACTTTTGATTGAATGATTTTTTTCCCCTTCTGTTTCAGCTGATGCCAGGTGTGTTTGAGGATGTCAAACCTGGCCTTGATCTCTGTGTGATGGTAAGACACTTCTACTGGTTGACTCTGTAGGGGACTTGACTCTAATATTGAACTTGAATCCCGTTGTAGCATGATGGGGGCTCATCTTATAGTAAATGTGTGTGTGTGTGTGTGTGTGTGTGTGTGTGTGTGTGTGTGTGTGTGTGTGTGTGTGTGTGTGTGTGTGTGTGTGTGTGTGTGTGTGTGTGTGTGTGTGTGTGTGTGTGTGTCTCCATCCTTGCAGGTGAAGGTCAAAGGGAAGAACAGTGAGCTTGGCCCCTTCTGTCCCATTGACTGTGAGTATTTTAGGAGAGGGCTGAATTATCAAAGTTGATATGGACCCTACTAAAACTGATCCATGTACCATTTCCTGAACACTTCTCTGGTTGTATGCGCGTGTGAAAAGAAGGCAGTTATGTTTAAATCTTCATCATCAATCAAGTATTTACTTGTGTGCTTTATAAAACAAATGTTCACAAAAATGTGATTGTTCTGTTTTGCCTACCTGTAGGGACTGATAACAAGATATTCTGAGGATTGGGAAATAATTCATATCTGTACTTCTCCCTCTCAGCCAGATGGTGGCACTGGCGCTGGAGTCTGCTTGTCCTGGTCACCCTGATGCTCGTCGGCCTAGCAGGAATTTGTCTCTATTTCCTGCATGGCAAACTGAAACGTGAGTCATTCTGGTCAGATCTCCCTCAACTAAACACAAGAAAAGGCACTGTGTGTGGAGACAAAAAAGTCCAAAGGAGTTACATTGTGTTAGGACTGCGTTATTGCGCTACTCTGTGGTGAAGTGAGGGGTAAGCTATTCTCACCACAAATATGCTCTCTGCCTCCCGCCAATTAATTATTAATAGTGGAGAAAGGGGGAGCTTTAAAGGAGATCAATATGTAGAGAAAGACAATAAATCCGATGTCTTTTCCATTGTGCGTATTCTTCAGGCTCCCACTTCTCTCAATAGCACTATTCAAACTTTTTTTGTTGTATTCTAATTTTCTTTTTTATAGCTCTATTCATGTTTCTCTCTGACTTTTTTTTTCTGTGGGTGCTGTTTACTACAGTCAGGAATTTGGGGGGGGGACAATGGTCAAAGTTTTTTTGTAAAGGACAAAAAAACTCACTGAAAATGACACAAGGGCCTCTGTGTTACAGAACCATGTCAGTGTGTATCATATTACATTTCTGTCTCTCCAACAGGGTGGGCATGGGAATGGCACCAGAAGGAGTGTGATCAACGTAAGCAGGTTTCTCATAGTCCAAATGTACAACATGTAAAATAAAGAAGATACATATTTATCTAGCAATAATCCTTGACAAAACAATGGAAAATTAATGTATTTAACTCCCCCTGCCATTTGCCTCCCTTCCTTCCTTCTTTCCTTACTTCCTTACTTCCTTCCCTCCGTAGTACCCATAAGGGGCCACGTGGTGCTGCTGAGCCCGCCGGATGTGGATAACTCTGTGTCAGAGCTGGTATGTGAGCTTGGCTCCTCTCTGCGTGCCAGGGGCCTCAGTGTGTCCGTGGACCTGTGGAGTCGGGCTGAGTTGTGCTCTCTGGGGCCCCTGCCCTGGCTGCACTCCCAGCTGCAGCCCATGGACAGCCAGGGGGGCCGGGCCTTACTGGTACTGACGCAGGCAGCCTGGAAGAAGGCAGAGGACTGGGGCCAACAGTGGGACGAGCATGGCCAACAGCGAAGGGACATAGCCCAGGGAGTGGAGGAGGAGAGGGAGTATAAGAGGCTTCTCCAGGGCTTGTCCTCCCCATACGCAGACGTGTTCAGTGCCGCTCTGAGCTGCATCAAGGTGGACCAGCAGCAAGGGCGCGCTGGAAAGCGTTTCCTCCTGGTCCACTTTGAGGCCCATTCTGCCAAGCCCCTCAGCAGTGAAAGGGGTCTCCCAGAGCTGTTCCAAGGGCTGCCCTTGTTTCACCTGCCCTCCCAGGGACAGGAGCTCCTTGTTCAGCTGGCCATAGGGTCTAAAGGGCCCAGGGCTGGTATAGGTGGATAGAGGGGCTGAAGGACGCTCTATTTACGGACTGTCTAAGGGGACTCAGGGTTTGAGGAGACAGTGGGATACCTGATGAAGGGGTTTCCCCATAAGTATGTTGTCATTGGAGTGGAGAACAGCTGGGAGACTGTGCCCTTACAGCAGAGCAGTCACCCTGAGGCCTAATTCCTCCCAACCATCCAAGCCTGCTCACATCATCACCCCAACACCCCCAGCCACTCACTTTACATTAGCGCTGCAATACACTGGACGCAACTTGTTGGATGCAGAACCCTTGGATTATACTGTATGTGGTGATGTTATTAAGAGGGCTAGAGTTATTGAGAGTGTATGAAACAACAACACAGCTGTCACCTTCTGTACACCTTGAGGATGGACTTCTATGTGTGACACTATTATATAAGTTAGAGGAGACCTGGGAACAAAGTAACAGTTTAAGCTTTTGTTTAGTATGAAAATAATATTTGATGTAGATTCATTATCTTTTTATACAAACACACATATCTTAGCTAACATTATACACTGTAATGAAGTTTACAATCTGTAGAAATTATGAGAATAGAAAGGTCATCACACAGAACAGTATATGGCAACTAGAAATCAAAACTGGATGGTCTTCAGAGATAGATGGGAGGGTTGAGGGTAGCTGAAGGATGGGACTAAAAACAAACAAAAGATAACTAATGTAAAGTATACTGTGTCTGTAAAATGTATATATATATATATATATCATATATAAATGTGTATAAGCTGGATGTAGAAGTCTAAGTATTGTTGTCCATTAGTTTACTCCAATTAGGGGAGGGGTGGAAGGGTTAGGGGAAAAAATACATATACAGTATAAAATACATATAAATATAAAAAAAATACATATGCAGTACAAGTCAAATGTTTGGACACACTTATTCATTAAAGGGTTTTTCTTTATTTGAATGTTCTATATTGTAGAATAATAGTGAAGACATCAAAACTATGAAATAACACATGGAATCATGTAGTATCCAAAAAAAGTGTTAAACAAATCAAAATATATTTTATATTTGAGATTCTTCAATGTAGCCACCCATTTGCCTTGATGACAGCTTTACACACTCTTGGCATTCTCTCAACCAGCTTCATGAGGTAGTCACATGGAATGCATTTCAAATAACAGTTGCGCCTTGTTAAAAGTTTGTTTGTGGAATTTCTTTCCTTCTTAATGCATTTGAGCCAATCAGTTGTGTTGTGACAAGGTAGAGGTGGTATATAGAACATAGCCCTATTTGGTTAAAGACCAAGTCCATATTATGGCAAGAACAGCTCAAATAAGGAAAGAGAAACAACAGTTAAGACATGAAGGTCAGTCAATACAGAACCCTTCGAGAACTTTGAACGTTTCTTCAAGTGCAGTCGCATAAAACCATCAAGCACTGTGATGAAACTGTCTCTCTAGAGGACCACCACAGGAAAGGAAGAAGAAAAGTTCCCTCTGAGGCAGAGGATAAATTCATTAGACTTACCAGCCTCAGATATTGCAGCCCAAATAAATGCTTCAGAGAGTTCAAGTAACAGACACATCTTAACATCAACTGTTCAGAGGAGACTGCGTGAATCAGGCATTCATGGTCGAAATGCTGCAAAGAAACCACTACTAAACCTCTATTTTCTTATTCTTATTTTTTTACGCATAATTTTGGGGGGTATTTCTGTTTTTTAAATATTTAACCTTTTTTCATTATATTCTTATTTTGTTTTCTTTATTTTAATTTAATTTTATAATTAGTTTAAAAAAATGAACTGCATTGTTGTTTAGGGCTGTTGTATTCGGCGCATGTGAAAAATAAGATTTGATTTGATTTAAAGAAGTGACTTGCTTGGGCCAATAAACATGAGCAATGGACTTTAGACCGGTGGAAATCTTTCCTTTTGTCTGATGAGTCCAAAGTTGCAATTTTTGCCTCCAACTGCCGTTTCTTTGTGAGATGCAGAGTAGGTGAACGGATGATCTCCGCATGTGTGGTTCCCACCATGAAGCATGGAGGAGGAGGTGTGGTGGCGCTTTGCTGTTTACACATTCAGTGATTTATTTAGAATTCAAGGCACACCTAACCAGCATGGCTACCACAGCATTCTGCAGTGATATGACATCCCATCTGGTTTGCACTTAGTGGGACTTTCATTTGTTTTTCAACAGAACAATGACCCAAAACACACCTCCAGGCTGTGTAAGGGCTATTTGACCAAGATGGAGAGTGATGGTTCTGCATCAGATGACCTCCCCGACCTCAACCCAGTTGAGATGGTTTGGGATGAGTTGGACCGCAGAGTGAAGGAAAAGTAGCCAACAAGTGCTCAGCATATGTGGGAACTCCTTCAAGCCTGTTGGAAAAGCATTCCTCATGACGTTGGTTGAGAGAATGCCAAGAGTGTGCGAAGCTGTCATTAAGGCAAAAGGTGGCTACTTTGAAGAATCTAAAATCTAAAATATATTTTGATTTGTAAAACACTTTTTTGGTTACTAAATTATTCCATATGTGTTATTTCATAGTTTTAATGTCTTCACTATTATTTTACAATGTAGAAAATGGTACAAGTAAAGAAAAACCCTTGAATAAGTAGGTGTATCGAAACTTTTGACTGGTACATGTGTGTATATATATATATATATATATATATATATATACACACACACATTTTTTATTATTTATTTAATTTATTTTTTACAAAACAATATATGGGGGATTGGAAATGATGCAGACAATTACACACATAGAAGCCACAATCTGTAATATTGAAGTTGATATACCACCTGTGTATATATATAACAATATGTTACTAGGACAAGACGAGTTGTTTACAATTCAACCAAAAGTGGTGGAAGTGAATTGTCGCTCTTGTATTTTTCACAGCTAAAAGTATTTTATATATAAAATGTATAAACTTTGGCTACTCTGTTTTTACCAATCTGAGTCTTGTGTGAAAATACAACAATAACTAGAAAAGTACATCCTGAAGAAAATGTGGTGTGCATGCTAGCTTGTGAATGATCAATTGGTTGGTAGGATAGGATAGGCTGAACATGTAAAAGTTGGTTTGGTGTCTCTAGCTTGAACGGATCAAGAGTGACTGTTGGTGGGATATTTTATGCCAATGTATGGAAATGTATACAGCTAACGTAAAAAATATTTAAGAATTTGAAGTAAGGATAGCCTGAACATGTGAAAGTTGCTTGGTGTCTATAGTGTGAATGATTCAAGAGTTACTGTTGGTGAGTTATTGTAACGGCTTTCTTGGTGAGAAGGAGAGTCGGACCAAAATGCGGCGTGGCTATTGAGATTCATGTTTTAATAAAACAACTAAACATGAACACTACAAAACAATAAACGTGGAAAACCAAAAACAGCCCTATTTGGTGCAAAACACAGAGACAGGAACAATCACCCACAAAACCCAACACCAAACAGGCTACCTAAATATGGTTCCCAATCAGAGACAATGATTCACACCTGCCTCTGATTGAGAACCATATCAGGCCAAACATAGAACTAGACAAACTAGACATGAAACATAGAATGCCCACTCATATCACACCCTGACCAAACAAAACATAGAAACATACAAAGCAAACTATGGTCAGGGTGTGACAGTTATTTTATGCTAATTCATGCACATATGTGGAATTATAGTTCATACAAGTTTTAAAGAATTTAAATTTAGGATAGCCTGAACATGAGAAAGTTAGTTTGATGTCTCTCGCTTGAACGGTTCAAGAGTCACTGTTGTTGAGTTATTTTATGCAAATATATGCAACTGTGAATAGTTATAATGCATGTTTCAACATTATTGAATTGGATATTAGGATAGCCTGAACATGTGAAAGTTGGTTTGGTGTCTCTAATTTGAACAGTTTAAAGGTTACTGTTGGTGAGCTATTTTATCCTAATTTATGCACATTTATATAGTTATAATTGATAAAGATATGAAATCATTTGAAGTTTAGGATGCCCTGAATGGTTTACAGTTGGTCTTATAGCTTAAATGACCTAGGAGGAAGACCATTTTAAATAGTCACAACTGTATTACTGTGGTTCTCATTCCAACCCATGTTATTTATGTAAATGTTAAATGCATAATGTTTAAAAAGTAAAAAAGGCTAATGGAGCTTTTATTAACATTTAAAACAGTTATAGTTCAAAAAGTATACATGATCCAAATTTGAAATCCAATCAATTTAAGTTGGGTCAGTTTGAACATCTCGACGTTGGTTTGGCATTGATAGCTTAAGAAGTGGTGTAAGAGGAGATAAGTGTCACATGAAGATTTTTTTTTTACCATTCAAGTCCATGTACCATTTTCAGTTAAAAATAATAAATGCTACAAAAAAAGATTTCCTCAACAATCTAAGTTGGAGTATTCTGCACATCGGAAGTTGGTTTCGTGTTAATAGCTTAAATCATTTAAGGGCTACAGAGCAAGCCAAAGAAATTCAACAAGGAGTATGTAAGAACTCTGGAGTTGTACATTATTTTGGATGAATAATTAATTATTGTCATCAACTATACCAATCAAAATACATTTTTACTGCTAAAAATGATATATGAATGAATTACATGGGGAATGTTCCGCAGGTCAATAATCAAGAAAGAGAAGAGGCAAGAATATTTAGAATTCGACCTGAAAAATATATTTTTTTGTAAATACAACACAAAATAATTTATGGGTTTCGGCAAAACTTCCACGGCATGTAGATAACCAAGCATTAGCACATTGAATAACAGCTTTCTAAGTTAGTCCTAATTGTATAAATAGTGTTACTTTGTTACTTTGTTACCTGGTCCCTCCTACATACAATGTTCAACAATTGTTCTTTATCTTACTCTTAAGTCTTTTTTGTTATTGTAGATTTCTGAAAGGTATTTTTAAATATTCGCTGGATCAAAATATGACAAAACTAAATGCCATGCTCTTTCTTATCTGTTTATGCATTGGTGTAAGCCTTTGTAAATGTCCTAAATGACTTTTGACCAAAACAATATCTCTATCATGTAATGTATAATATATTCCATTTTTCTATGCGCAAGATGAAAAATATATGTATTTCAATACAAACAAATAGTACTTTTAGTTTTAAAAAACTTTACAGAATTGACAGACAACAAATATCCATGGGAAACAGCCGCGGGGGTGGGGGGGGGGGGGGGTGGTCCCACAAAGGACAGAATGCAGCCCTTCGCTCACGCAGTTATAAATAACATTGCTTCTTTGTGTGGTGGTGCGCTTGGTGCTCTGATTGACCGACTTGTACAGTAGTCCCGGACCCTTTTGCCCCTCAAGAGGTTGTGATTGGTCAAGGGCTAGCCTGTCTGAACGCAAACCAGATCCGATGAGCAACAAGAACGACGACAGCTGAACTCAACAGAGTAGAAAGACGGCGGTCCCACACAGACTTGCACAGTTCTGTCATTCATTTGAAGGGTGCCTTCGGACAAAACCGTTTGCTGTTCACGCTCAGCGTCGAAAAACTTAGAGGTAAATATAGTGTGAACTTTTCAAGGTAATTTACAAAAAATAGTCCAAGTGTTCTACAGTGTTGTCAAGTTGCACAGAATTGCATGGAGCTTTTTTCCTTAGTTGTTTGTGGTTACTGACAATAACACTCATTGTACTTTCTACAGCAGGGTTGGGGAGTAACTGATTACATTTGGAAAAACTAGATGATTTCTTCTTGGATACTTTTAAATTCAGAAAGGAAGCTTGCTGAACAAAATTATGACACTTTCAGTATTCTCAATTACATTCAATTCAGCATTGAAAAAAGGTGCAAGGTTAAAGTGCCAATCAGCAGTCGAAACAATAACAAACTGAACTCCCTGTGCCTGTTTTGGTAAAAAGCTGAAGGATGGTGCTGGAGAAATGTAACCACTCTCAATTTCATAGACAGAGCTATGAATTGACTCATTCCAATTGGCTCATTCATCCTCCTTCTCTCCCCTGTAATTATTACGTAGGTTGTTGCTGTAAATTTTACCTGGTAAAATAAGAAAATAAAAAAATAATTAATGCAAAGGCTGACCATCCATGAGAACAAAATTATAGTTTTGTTTTTAGGCCATACAGTGTTTGTTTACATTTACTTTTACTGACAAGCATTGGAGTAAAACAATTCAATATTTTGGGTTCTTATGGAGTACGACAGTTGAACTTAGTTCACGAGGCATTTGCAAGATATATTCTTCAAGAATCAATTGGTACATATCATTAACTCACAAGTCCAAAAATGGATGTAGCAACTGCAGATTGCCCCTTTAAGGCCTAGATTCAATCAGTTGAAGTGTTTAAGGGCAATAGCCGACAACCGCATCGCTGACGTTTTGGCAGTATCGGAGGTAGAATAGAGCTCGGCTACCTGATCCGAGCCCGACGGGCCCTGACATTATATATCGGTCTAGGGAGGGGTAGGGCCTGTTTTTCCATCAATAACTAAAGTACGGGAAGGCCTCAGGTATTACTAAATTGATCACAAAAATGTTTAAGCTGAGCCATTTGCTCGTGCTCTGCTGCACAGTACAGTCACATCTGGGTAATATCATAACATTGTGTCAGATGTGCTCCAATCTCATCAAATTTAAAACAATGGGGGAGATTATTTTACAGAAAATAATCATGTTCCTTGAGTTTTGTCAGAGTTTAGAGCGATGAAAAGAAGCTAACTACTCTCGTGTCTTTTCATTGAGCAGAGCAACCCAAGAAGAGCAATTACCATGGTTACTCAGTCTCAGAGCCACAATAAACAGATCAAGCTGTGCGCAAGGAGCGAGTGACAGACAGAGAGAAGCAGCTTATAGATTTACTAAGGAGACAGTTATTTTGGGTTTTGGCAGGGCCAGCCTTAAATTTGGCAGAAGCAATCGATCCTCGGGAGGGTAGGGCCTGATATTTGGGGGCATGGTTAGGGCTCGGGCTTTAAATTCATGCCTGTGCAGTGCTCTGAGTTGGAGCTATCAAATCGGTGATCAACTGCTCTTGTGATTATCACAAGGCCACAGCCCTCCCACTTGATAGACATTCAGAACGAGAAAGTGCCTTAATCGATGTCCATGTCATCGGTGCCTGGGGAGCAGGTGTTGTTGGGGTGTTAACTTCCTTGCTCAAGGGCAGAACGGAGGATTTTTCCACCTTGCCAGCTCAGGAATTCAAACCAGCGACCTATCAGTTACTAGCAGCCAATGGCAATGTCCACTTTAGGTATAATGCCAGGAGCTCTAACGCAGTTCCACCTCTGACACCGTCAAAACATCAGCTATGTGGATGTCGGCTAAAGCAGATCTGATTGAATCGGGCCCTAAGTTTGTTCCACCTGAGCAAGTCTGACCACAAGTCAAAGACCACTATGACACACCAGGTGCATTTGATGGATGCTTCTTGTATTCTTCTAATGCCTCTGAAGGGGAAAGTAATCAGATTATGTATGTTACTAATTACCATTTTGGAGAGGTAACAAGTAACTGTAATGGATTACATTTAGAAAGTAACCTACCCAACCCTGATCTACAGTAACATTAATTTAATTCAAATTAAAAAAGCAATAACTCCACTTTAGAGGGGAAATCTGCAGTAAAAAAATGTAACCACTCTTAAATTCGTATGTACATACCCCAACCAGTAGCCATGGATTACAGGCAACATACTCACTGGAATAAAGGGTAGAGGTGCCGCTTTCAAGGAGCGGGACTCTAACCTGGAAGCTTATAAGAAATCCCGCTATGCCCTCCGACGAACAAGACGAACAATCAAACAGGCAAAGCGTCAAAACAGGACTAAGATTGAATCATACTACACCGACTCCAACGCTCATCGGATGTGGCAGGGCTTGCAAACTATTACAGACTACAACGGGAAGCACAGCCACGAGCTGCCCATTGACACGAGCCTAGCAGATGAGCTAAATCACGTCTATGCTCGCTTCGAGGCAAGTAACACTGAAACATGCATTAGAGCATCAGTTGTTCCATATGACTTGGTGATCACGCTCTCCCTAGCCAATGTGAGTAAGACCTTTAAACAGGTCAACATTCACAAGGCCGCAGGGCCAGATGGATTACCAGGACATGTATTCCGAGCACGCGCTGACCAACTGGCAAGTGTCTTCACTGACTTGTTCAACCTGTTGCTGACTGAGTCAGTAATACCAACATGTTTCAAGCAGACCACCATAGTCCCTGTGCCCAAGAACGCTAAGGTAACCTCTCTAAATGACTACCGACCAGTAGCACTCATGTCTGTAGCCATGAAGTGCTTTGAAAGGCTGGTCATGGTTCACATCAACACCATTATCCCAGAAACCATAGACCCACTCCAATTTGCATACTGCCCCAACAGATCCAAAGATGATGCAAGCTATATTGCACTCAACACTGCCTTTCCTATCTGGACAAAAGGAACACCTATGTGAGAATGTTATTCATTGACTACAGCTCAACATTCAACACCATAGTATTCTCAAAGCTCATCACTAAGCTAAGGACCCTGGGACTAAACACCTCCCTCTGCAACTGGATCCTGGGCTTCCTGACGGGCCACCCCCAGGTGGTAAGGGTAGGTAACAACACATTTGCCACACTGATCCTCAACACGAGGGCCCCTGAGGGGTGTGTGCTCAGTCCCCTCCTGTACTCCCTGTTCGCTCATGACTGCATGGCCAAGCACCACTCCAACACCATCATCAAGTTTGCCAAAGACACAACAGTGGTAGGCCTGATCACCGACAACGATGAGACAGCCTGTAGGAAGGAGATCAGAGACCTGGCAATGTGGTGCCAGGACAACAACCTCTCCCTCAACGAGATCAAGACAAAGAAGATGATTGTGGACAACAGGAAAAGGAGGACTGAGCACGCCCCCATTCTCATCGACGAGGCTGTAATGGAGCAGGTTGAGAGCTTCAAGTTCCTTGGTGTCCACATCACCAACAAACTATCTTGGTCCAAAGACCCCAAGACAAATGTGAAGAGGGTACAACAAAATCTATTCCCCCTCAGGAGACTGAATTTTTAAGTAATTCATTTGCATTTTACTGCATGACATAAGTATTTGATACATCAGAAAAGCATACCTTAATATTTGGTACAGAAACCTTTGTTTGCAATTACAGAGATCATACGTTTCCTGTAGTTCTTGACCAGGTTTCCACACACTGCAGCAGGAATTTTGGCCCACTCCTCCATGCAGACCTTCTCCAGATCGTTCAGGTTTCGGGGCTGTCGCTGGGCAATACGGACTTTCAGCTCCCTCTAAAGATTTTCTATTGGGTTCAGGTCTGGAGACTGGCTCGGCCACTCCAGGACCTTGAGATGCTTCTTACGGAGCCACTCCTAAGTTGCTCTGGCTGTGTGTTTCGGGTCGTTGTCAAGCTGGAAGACCCAGCCACGACCCATCTTCAATGCTCTTACTGAGGGAAGGAGGTTGCTGGCCAAGATCTCGCGTTACATGGCCCCATCCATCCTCCCCTCAATACTGTGCAGTCGTCCTGTCCCCTTTGCAGAAAAGCATCCCCAAAGAATGACGTTTCCACCTCCATGATTCACGGTTGGGATAGTGTTCTTGGGGTTGTACTCATCCTTCTTCTTCCTCCAAACACGGCGAGTGGAGTTTTGACCAAAAAGCTCAATTTTTGTCTCATCAGACCACATGACCTTCTCCCATTCCTCCTCTGGATCATCCAGATGGTCATTGGCAAACTTCAGATGGGCCTGGACATGCGCTGGCTTGAGCAGGGGGACCTTGCGTGCGCTGCAGGATTTTATTACATGATGGCGTAGTGTGTTACTAATGGGTTTCTTTGAAACTGTGGTCCCAGCTCTCTTCAGGTCATTGACCAGGTCCTGTCGTGTAGTTCTGGGCTGATCCCTCACCTTCCTCATGATCATTGATGCCCCATGAGGTGAGATCTTGCATGGAGCCCCAGAACGAGGGGGATTGACCGTCATCTTGAACTTCTTCCATTTTCTAATAATTGCGCCAACAGTTGTTGCCTTCTCACCAAGCTGCTGGCCTATTGTCCAGTAGCCCATCCCTGCCTTGTGCAGGTCTGCAATTTTATCCCTGACCACACCCTCTCTGGTCTTGGCCATTGTGGAGAGGTTGGAGTCTGTTTGATTGAGTGTGTGGACAGGTGTCTTTTATACAGGTAACGAGTTCAAACAGGTGCAGTTAATACAGGTAATGAGTGGAGAACAGGAGGTCTTCTTAAAGAAAAACTAACAGGTCTGTAAGAGCTGGAATTCTTACTGGTTGGTAGGTGATCAAATACTTATGTCATGCAATAAAATGCAAATTAATTACTTCAAAATCATACAATGTGATTTTCTGGATTTTTGTTTTAGATTCCGTCTCTCACAGTTGAAGTGTACCTATGATAAGAAATTACAGACCTCTACATGCTTTGTAAATAGGAAAACCTGCAGAATCGGCAGTGTATCAAATACATGTTCTCCCCACTGTATGTCATGGGTCCTCAGATCCTCAAAAGGTTCTACAGTATCCTGACTAGTTGCATCACTGACTGGTATGGCAACTGCTCAGCCTCCGACCGCAAGGCACTACAGAGGGTAGTGCATACGGCCCAGTACATCACTAGGGCCAAGCTTCCTGCCATCCAGGACCTTGATACAAGGCTGTGTCAGACGAAGGCCCTAAAAATTGTCAAAGATTCCAGCCACCATAGTCATAAACTGTTCTCTCTGCTACCGCACGGCAAGCGGTACTGGAGAGCCATGTTTAGGTTCAAAAGGCTTAACAGCTTCTACGCCAAAGACATAAGACTCCTGAACAGCTCATCAAAGGGCCTCACAGACCCCTCTTTTACTCTGCTGCTACTCTCTGTTTATTATCTATGTATAGTCACCTTAACCATACCTACATGTACATATTACGTCCATTACCTCGACTAACAGGTGCCCCTCACATTGACTCGGTACCGGTACCCTCTGTATATAGCCTCGCTATTGTTATTCTACTGCTGATGTTTAATTATTTGTTACTTCTCTTTTTTCACATCTATTTTTTACTCAACACTTATATTTCTTAAAACTTCTTAAAGCATTGTGGGTTAAGGATTTGTGGAATAAAGACCTCCTCCATTCCTGTCATTATTGAAAGCGATTGTGATCTCTCACATCTCAAAATAGGACTAATTAATGTTAGATCCCTCACTTCCAAGGCAGTTAAAGTCAATTAACTAATCACTGATCATAATCTTGATGTGATTGGCCTGACTGAAACATGGCTCAAGTCTGATGAATATACTGTGTTAAATGAGGCCTCCTGGTTACACTAGTGACCATATCCCCTGCGTATCCCGTAAAGGCGGAGGTGTTGCTAACATTTAAGACAGAACATTTACCATTTACCCCCCAAAAAGATGACTGCGGTTTTGTATTTTTAGCTTCTAGTCATGAAATATATGCAGCCTACTCAATCACTTTTTATAGCTACTGTTTAGAGGCCTTCTGGGCCATATACAGTGTTCCTCACTGAGTTCCCTGAATTCCTGTCAGACCCTGTTGTCATGGCAGATATTATAAAACATTTTGGTGACTTTAAGATCCACATGGAAAAGTCCAGAGCCACTCCAAAAGGCTTTCGAAGCCATCATCGACTCAGTAGGTTTTGTCCAACATGTCTCTGGACCTACTTATTGCCACAGTCAAAACCTGGATCAAGTACTGTCCCATGGAATAAATATTGTGGATTTAAATGTTTTCCTCATAATCCTGGACTATCGGACCCCACTCTTACTATGTTTGCAATCACAACAAATAATCTGCTCAGGCCCCAACCAAGGATCAACAAAAGTTGCGCTATAAATTCTCAGACAACCAAAAGATTCCTAGATGCCCTTACAGACTCCCTCCACCTACCCAAGGACGTCAGAGTACAAAAATCGGTTAACCACTTAACTGAGGATCTAAATTGAATCTTGTGTAATACCCTATATGCAGTCTCATCCCTAAAAACATAAATAATTTGTCACAAGAAATTTGATCCCTAGTCTACAGAAAATACGAGCCCTGAAGCATTCTTCAAGAAAATTGGAACGGAAATGGCGCTCCACCAAACTGGAAGTCTTCCGTCTAGCTTGGAAAGACTCGATCATCCTATCCTAGCAGTGATGAATTCATGAACTTCTTCGATGAAAAGATCATGATCATTAGAAAGCAAATTACGGATTCCTCTTTGAATCTGCATATTTATCCAAAACTCAGGTGTCCTGAGTGTACAGAACTGCCAGGACCTAGGATCAATGGAGACACTAAAGTATTTTTAATCCTGTATCTCTAAACACATTCATAAAAATAATTATGGCCTCTAAACTTTCAAGCTGCATTCTGGACCCTATAACAACTAAACCACTGAAAGAGCTACTTCCTGTAATAAATGGCTCCCTATCCACTGGATGTGTACCAAACTCACTAATAGTGACAGTAACAAAGCCTCCCTTGAAAAAAGTCAAAGCAAATGTACAAATCTTTCGGCCTATATTTAATCTCCCATTCCTCTCAAACATTTTTGAAAAAGCTGTTACTGTCACGGTTTTCTTCTGTCTCCTCCGACGACGTGTAGCAAGGATCGGACCAAAATGCAGCATGGTAATTTTCATACATGTTTAATAACAAATAAACACAAACAATACAAAAAAACCAAGAACCGTAACACACAACCGAAACAGCCTATCGGAACAATCACCCACGAAACACTCAAAGAATATGGCTGCCTAAATATGGTTCCCAATCAGAGACAACGATAAACACCTGCCTCTGATTGAGAACCACTTCAGGCAACCATAGACTTTTCTAGATAACCCTACTAATTCACAATCCCAACACCTACAAAAAAACCAGGACAAAACACACCACATAATAAACCCATGTCACACCCTGGCCTGACCAAAATAATAAAGAAAACACAAAATACTAAGACCAGGGCGTGACAGTTACGCAGCAAATCACAGCCTTCCTGAAGACAGTCGCTCTGGATAAGAGCGTCTGCTAAATGACTTAAATGTAATGTAAATGTAAGACAAATCATGTATGCGTAACACTTCATTCTGGTATTAGACCCCATCAGAGCACTGAGACTGCACTCGTGAAGGTGGTAAATTTTAATGGCGTCAGACCAGTGGTCTGCATCTTTGCTCGTGCTCCTAGACCTTAGTGCTGCTGTTGACACCATCGATCACCACATTATTTCGGACTTATTGGTCTACATGGACGAGTTCTTGCCTCGTTTGGATCTTATCTGTTGAAAAGATATCAGTTTGTCTCTGTGGATGGTTTGTCCTCGGACAAATCAATTGTAACTTTCGACGCCCCTGAAGGTTCTGTTTTTGGACCAATATTGTTTTCACTATATATTCTACCTCTTGGTGACGTCTGTCATGACGTTGGCCTGGGGGTAGGTTTATGACAGTCATAAATACCTCTTCCTGCCTTTTTCCTCTCTCTACCCTACTGATGTGACATTTGAAAATCCCTTGGTTAACATAGAGATTCTAGGAACTTCAGAAGGTTGGGGGAAATGAACTATATTCTGGTAATCCGACCAATTGAACATGTGTGGTGGAACTTAATGAATATGATGTCAGTTCGGTTGTCATCTGAGACATTCTCATCAATGATAGGATGACATAAACTCTACAGTGGAAAGTCTGCACATTGTAGTTATCAGATTCACATGGAATTGTTGTTCAATTTAAATGTTTGAATATAAAATTATTGGTGAAGAGATTAAATTTAATTTTAGCTTCCAAATGAGAGATTTGGGTTTTCATAAGGTTAGGGCTCTGCTCAATCAGTGGCCCGCCCCTTTGAAGAGACATGGGTTATAAAACTTTTCAAACACACCCTTCTTGCTCCTCTATATAAAGCCTTGATGAAAATGTAACCTCCTGTTCCAAGTACATGAGGTCTGCAGCCTCTGCGTTAAAAGGACTAACATGTCAATGACAGAACTAAGGTTGCTCACTTTTTCTGTGGCTAAACCAACTAGGCTCATAATCTAACAATCTTATCTGTATTTAAAGATGGCATACAGGTTTGATATTAAGGCACATGAAAGTTCACATGTTCGAGAAGACATTTCTGCCAAAAAATGCATTTAGATTTTTTTTCAATTCACGTTCAAACAGCTCTCCTGTGAAGTCATGACTTGCGACATAACGCCTAGTTTCCTGAAGCGGGTCACTAATATAGACCACATGGAAAATTCAATAAATACATTTTTGAAATTAATGAAGACTTGCTAAAAGTGCAAAAATTCTGATTTTGACATGTCCCTTTTGTGGATCCTCTGTGACTTCTAGGAAGATTTTAACCCGCTTAACCACAACATTTATCCACATTTTCACCATAATTGTTAACCCGTAGCTATTTTGTTGCTTTTACAAAGTATTTTCTGAGGATTTGTATTTATTTCAGTTGATTAGGGATTCATTTTAAGGTAAAAAAAGAAAACCTGTTCCTCATTTTAAGGTCAACCCTGTTGGACGAACTGAACTCTCATTAAAAAAATGTTCTAAAGAAACAAACGAACATCTAATAATGAAACTATAGTGTAAAAGCTGGTGAGCAGATTCTACTCTTTTTGGCCATTTTCTGGTGTTTTGTATTGGAGCAGGTCAACCCTGTTACCTATAGATTTTTTTTAACAATTACATTTTTGGGGTGAAACTTGCATTAAATCCCCCCTTCTTGTTGCAGACAACAAGTTTCCATCTCCCCTGTCACAAGGGGATTCATGGATATCATATTACAAATAGGTGAAATAAAACCAAGTTACACTACTCAAAAGGCTCCAAACGGTGCAATAACCTATTCTACAACAATCAATGGGTAGACCTATGCATAATTCATTTATATGCCCAAAAAATGTATGTATCAATTGCAGACTGGCCCTTTAATTATCTAAATTATTAAAGTAAGCATTCAACCTAATACAGAACTGTATACTATCCTGTCTGTGTCCCCTAGTTCCTATAGAACTCGGTGTTCCAATCCACTCTCTCATACTGTCTCAGTGGCTGCTTGATAGGGAGGGTGTGATGAGGACTGGCTGGCCCCTCCTTGCTGCAGGGCTGTACTCAGTGCTGTCCCAGGTAGTTCTGGTCCGAGGCTGTATGGACTCCTGTAAGGAATGCTCAGGGCCTCAGAATGACCTGTGTCTGGAGTGCAGAACAGGCTGGACCCTCCATGACAACACATGTGTAGGTAAGCGGGACAGTGTGTGTGTGTAGAGAGAGAGAGATATATTATGTGTGTGTGTGTCTCAGATAAATGAAGAGATGTATAAACATCTAATATCTTTCTAAATGTTGGTGTTTGTGTTTATAATGTAAAATGCTTCAATATACAATCTTACTGTTCTGTACTTTATACAAAACCTGTTCTTTTGTGTTGCTATTAATATCTGTTGCTGTTGTGTTCCAGACATAGATGAGTGTGGCACAGAGCTGGGCCAGTGTTCCCCCAACACCTACTGCTTCAACACAGAGGGCAACTATCAGTGCAAAGGTCAGTGCTGCTACCAGGGCAGAGGTCAGTGCTGCTACCAGAGTTCACTTCTTCCTCTTCAACAGCCAATCAAAAGTTGATTGGCTGTCGGTCGGAGGCCGAGCAGTTGGTCGGCCTCCGACCGCAAGGCACTACAGAGGGTAGAACGAAGGGCTAGTAAATCACTGGGCCAAGCTTACTGCCATCCAGGACCTCTATACCAGGCGGTGTCAGAGGAAGGCCCTAAAAATTGTCAAACACTCCAGCCACCCTAGTCATATACTGTTCTCTCTGCTACCGCATGGCAAGCGGTACCGAAGCGCCAAGTCTAGGTCCAAGAGGTTTCTAAACAGCTTCTACCCCCAAGACATAAGACTCCTGAACATCTAGTCAAATGGCTACCCAGACAATGTGCAGTGCCCCTCCTCCCCCTCATCCCCCTTTACACCACTGCTACTCTCTGTTGTCATCTGTGCATAATCACTTTAGTAACTCTACCTACATGCACATACTACCTCAAATAACCGTTGGCCCCGCACATTGACTCTGCATCGGTACCCCCCTGTATCTTGTATATAGTCTCACAATTGTTATTTTTATCTCTTGTCTCCCATTCTTATCTGTATTATTTTTGAAACTGCATTGTTGGTTAGGGGCTCGTAAGTAAGCATTTCACTGTAAGGTTGTATTCGGCGCATGTGACTAATACAATTTGATTTGATTTGATTTTAAACACTATGTGGCGAATCCTAACTTCCCCTTGAGTAAACTTTTTGTTTCCAAATTATATAATTTTTCTTAAAAGATGAAAATTTGTCATAAGACTATCAAGAACTTCATTGTGTAGATAAGAGTTGTCTTGAATACCACAGAGATCCTATTCAATTTAATGTGCAATTCTATGTTCAATACAATTTCATCCAGAATCCATAAGATTTCTTCAGTTTGCTGTATAGAATTATATTATAATCTCTGAAACAGAATCTCCTCTCCCATTAGTGTGAGCTGTGTATGAGTGTTATGAGTGTATGCAGATGGTTTGTGGTCTTCCACCAGGCTGTGACCAGGCCTGTGTAGGTTGTATGGGTGCTGGGCCAGCTCGCTGCAGGAAGTGTGCTGCTGGCTACAGACTAACCGGAGCAAAGTGTTTAGGTAAGTGGCCTATTTTGTGTATGGGAATGTGTAGAGTGTGTGTGTGTTTGTCTGTCTCTCTGTCTGGATGTTTGTCAGTCTGTCTGATCCTTAGTCCAGAAGTCAGTCTCTCTCTCTCTCTCTCTCTCTCTCTCTCTCTCTCTCTCTCTCTCTCTCTCTCTCTCTCTCTCTCTCTCTCTCTCTCTCTCTCAGATATAGATGAATGCAGTGAGCGGGTTCTGGCGTGTTCAGGGCTGGATGAGATCTGTACCAATTTGGATGGTTCTTTCCACTGTGACTGTGCTGAAGGCTTCACACGCAAAAACAATTTCTGTGTGCAGAAAAAGCTACCCAGTGGTAAGTGTTCTAACCACACATGCTCACACCACGCACTGACGCGCGCGGACACACACACACACACATTATAAAACATACATTGAACACCGAAGAGAAGCCGCACCGAACACCCAAAGTACTCCGGCTGTAGGGTGTAGGGTGTAGTATGTGTGCACTTGGCTTGAGCGTTCCACATCTGGATTGTGCAACTTTTGCCCATTATTATTTTCAACATTTTTCAAGCTTTGTCAAATTGGTTGTTGATCATTGCTAGACAACCAACAGATGAGAAAGTATGCTTATAGAGATGAAAGAGAGATGAAAATATCAACGAAAATAATGTATTTATACCGGTAAATGTGTGCTTTCCTGTTGATAATTACATTTCCGGGGCCACGGACATCGACTCTAGGGGTTAAAGATACATATTTTTGCTAAGAGTATTATTATACTGTTGATTGATTGACTGTCTTTCCAAAGCTCCCAACAGTTGTATTTGTAGGGTTCATTTTAAACGAATGTTGTGATTTTTCAGCCATTCCTACCAGAATAAATGGTCTGATGATTCTGTCTCCTAACAGCAAAACCTGCAGAGCTAAGGTGGTTGTATGTTCGTAGCAAGATGTACAGTACTTTAAATTAAAAAACTCAAAGCGTCGAATCTTGCGTCGTTGTGTATATCAGCTCATATACCTTGTACCCTGGAATCGGTACATCAAAAATTTCTTCCCAGCTATTTTGCAACCTGCATGGCACAGCTGTCAACATTTTGGTTCTCAAATGAAACTGGTATATTTTTCTATTTTTGCAAATGTTTTTCACCAGTTTTGTTCCTTAACATAGGGCAAACAGACCAGTTTCCTACTTCCTCCCCCATCTACTCTCCTCCTCCATTTCTGCTGTAGTGCTGCAATCAATTTGTTGTAACTTTAGATTGAGCAAACCTTCTCATATATTTCCAATAGCTGCAAGTGTGACATAACTCTACCATTCCTATTCATAATATCATAAATATAATACCCTCTAATATTTTTTTTTCATAAATATTTTTTTTTTAAATCAATGAGTATATTTGTGTTTAACTATAATATTTGTTATAATGTACTTTGAACAAGGTTTAATTTTCAGTATCCCAAAAATGAGAAGTAGCGTGGCAGGTAGCCTAGTGATTAGAGCATTGGGCCAGTAACCGAAAGGTTGGTAAATCAAATCCCCTTGCTGACAAGGTAAAAATCTGTCATTCTGCCCCTGAACAAGGCGGTTAACCCAATGTTCCTAGGCTGTCATTGTAAATAAGAATTTGTTCTTAACTGACTTGAATAGTTAAATGAAGGTTAAATAAAAGTAAAATAAAAAGTAGCTGTATTAAGGCAAAATAAATATTTTGAACAAGATCTGATCCTTATGAATCTACTGAAGAACAAGTTTGGGTTTAAGTTAAGCTTTAGTATGAGCAAGATTTTCAGTGAGAGGTTTAGTGCTTTAACATTTAATAATTGCAGCTCCTCAAACTGATATTCATTATAGAAATAGGCATGTTTAATCTTATCTGGCTTAGTGTTCCAGAAATATGTTTTGCTCATATGATTTGAAAAACAAATCATCTGGAGCAGGCAACTCTATAAGTAAGTAAGTAAACTGTGATATAAGTTTATCAGTGGAGTTTTTACCTATAAGTCGTTGCAGGATCTTGTTTATTTTTGTTAATAACTTTCTATTGAAAAGTAATTTTGAAAATGTATTTATTTCTCTCTCTCTCTCTCTGTCTCTCTCCCTCTCTCCCAGCAGGTGTGGGTGAGAAGGGTCTGTTTGAGGACGTCCAGGATGAAGAGGTTGAGGTTCTACAGCAGATGTTCTTTGGGGTGCTGCTCTGTGCTCTGGCCACCCTGGCTGCTAAAGGAGACATGGTCTTCACCTCCATCTTCATGGGTGGAGTGGCGGCCATGGCTGGATACTGGCTCATAGACAGGGGAGACTACGTACTGGACAGCTTTCTGAAGGGACGCTAGAACTACACTGCTATCAAGTACTTATTACTATAACCTGTTGGTGGGTATATGTATATAGGACATTTATAATTGACATTAACACCAAGCAGACACTTGCCTGGGTGCCGGTCTGTTAATGCTCTCTTGCCAACTCCTTATGACATTTTGTCAACATGGCAATTGCATAAGGAGTTGTCAAGAGAGTAGAAACAGACTGGCACCCAGGCTAAACAGACTGTTACATATTATTTGTAAATAAATAATGATCCATGAGACAAACTGTTATTTGAAAAGCTTTAATAATTAACATTGCTGTGTGCAACTTGCCTTCAACACTATCATGCAGTCAATTTCAACAAAGATTATAGAAAGGAAAGCTGATCACATACAACAGTGTAAAATAAAACATTTAAAATAAAATGTGTGTGTGGGTATGTGTGTGTGTGTACACTGAATGTTCAAAACGTTATGAACACCTGCTCTTTCCATGACATAGACTGACCAGGTAAATTCAGGTGAAAGCTATGATCCCTTATTGATGTCACTTATTAAATCCACTTCAAGCATTGTAGATGAAGGGGAGGAGACAGGTTAAAGAATGATTTTAAAGCCTTGAGACAATTGAGACATCGATTATGCATGTGTGCCACTCAGAGGGTGTATGGGAAAGACAAAATATGTAAGTGCCTTTGAATGGGGTATGGTAGTAGGTGCCAGGGGCACCGGTTTGTGTCAAGAACTGCAACGCTGCTGGGTTTTTCACGCTCAACAGTTTCCTGTGTGTATCAAGAATGGTCCACCACCCAAAGGACACCCATCCAAATTGAAACAACTGTGGGAAACCTTGGAACACTTTCAACACTGTGGAACACTTTCAACACCTTGTAGAATCCATGCCCCTAACGCTAGTTAGTAACTTACTTCAAACTGGGGGGAGGGGTGTACTTAATGTTTTCTACAGTCAAAATATGTTTGTACACTATGCATATTAAGTTATCATTTTCAAAAGAAAAATGACAGAAGTCTCAAAGATGCATTAAATGTTAAAATACAATGTGTGTGTGTCTGTGTGTGCATGAGTGTGTGTATGTTTGAAGGTATGCACAGTGATTTAGCAAACTGTCAACGAAAAGTCTTCATTACTCTGGTCCACCCTCCTGCTTCCCTTCGGAACTCTTTCAAGACTGTTGGAAAAGCATTCCTCATGAAGCTGGTCGAGAGAATGCCAAGAGTGTGCAAAGCTGTCATCAAGGCAAAGTGTGGATACTTTGAAGAATCTCAAATATAAGATATATTTTGATTTGTTTAACAATTCTTTGGTTACTACATAATTCCAAATGTGTTATTTCATAGTTGTGATGTCTACACTATTATTCTACAATGTAGAAAATACTAAAAATAAAGAAAAAACCTGGAATGAGTAGGTGTGTCCAAACTTCTGACTGGTACTGAACGTTGGCTTTGATCATCCTGTCTGGCTGTAGGTCTGTACAAAATAAAAGTATAAGAAGGTTGTGGTAAGAACATCTCATCATGGACAATACAGAACTAAAGGTTGATACAATCTGCATCATATTCACAAGGGGAATTCTTACCTCTGAGAATTGGTTCTCTGAAAAACGAATTAGGCCATATTATTATATTGAATATAGCCTACCCTATACAATATGACCAAAATGAGTTGATAGATTTTGCCTAACCTATACAACATCACCAAAAGGAGTTGATAGATTAACCCATGTCAACGGCACTAATATTAATATGACAAAGGAAAAATGTTTACAAGTTATTTGTTCAGCAGAATCCCGCTCAGCCCAGTCAAAACTGTTCGCTGCTCTGGCCCCCCAATGGTGGAACAAACTCCCTCACGACGCCAGGACAGCGGAGTCAATCACCACCTTCCGGAGACACCTGAAACACCACCTCTTCAAGGAATACCTAGGATAGGATAAGTAATCCTTCTCACCCCCCCTTAATGATTTAGATGCACTATTGTAAAGTGGCTGTTCCACTGGATGTCAGAAGGTGAATTCACCAATTTGTAAGTTGCTCTGGATAAGAGCGTCTGCTAAATGACTTAAATGTAAATACAGAATCAGAAGTACTCACTGGTCCTCCAGTGAAGACAGACATATGTCAATCCCATCAAGAGCACGCCCACTCCAGAAGCCATACACACTGCTGCCTGCCATAATAGCACCTCTGTTTGGTGACATGATGCCATCAGGAGAGGTTACCAGCTTTTAATTCCAATGTAAATATTTAAATGGTAGACAGGTGTTAGAATACCACTTTATTACTAGTCTGAGAAATTGTTTCTGTTTTCATGTGTGAGAAAGACAGCTAACCAGTTAAACATTTGACATTTAATTCATTTAGCAGACGCTCTTGTCCAGAGTGACTTAAATCAGTTAATTCATCTTAAGACAGCAAGGTGAGACAACAACATATCACAATCATAGCAAGTACATTTTGACTCAACAAGGTAGTTATCAGCAAAGTTAGTGCAGTAGGAAAAGGCAAGTGTATTTTTGCCATGGGATTAATACAAAGAATACCTAACCCAATTTGTTTTTGAGAGTTTGTGTTCACAACACTGTCTGTGGAGCTTTGACCTCCTGTGTGTACATTTGCGAGAAAAAAACCATATATAAATATATATATATATATATACATACAAAACCCGGGTAAGATAAAGGTAGTCTACTTGCTTCAGTTTTGCTAACTAAAGAGGACCAACACATCTGATGTAGGAGAAGAAACATTATGAGACAAAAAATGTACATTTGTTTCATATCTAACAAAAGTACTACCAATATAGAGTGAAAGTACGAGCAGCTATGAATAGGTTAATGAGTAAACCACAGTCAAACCTGGTGCAAGCAAAGTCATTCTAATTATACAAAAAGATGGAATCTAAATGGGATTACATTTATCAAGTATCGCCTTTTTTGTAATGAAGCAAATTTCTAATGATAAAAAAACATACAAAAACCTGGAGAACATAAAGCAATTCTATTTGTTTAGGTTCTATCTCCTAACAATTTAAAGATGACGAACACACCTGAAGTTGGATTCAGTGCTGTACTAGGGGTCAAAGGAGAGGTCGAACCTGGTGAGAAGAGAACTCATATTACACAAGAATGTCTTTCATCAAACAAAATTACCTATAAATCAGATGGACTTAAACTACACAAATCTGGACTGAAATTACACGCAGCTATGAATAGATCTATTAGTAAACCGTTCAGAGCTTCAGTGAATTAATGTGAACAGAAAAATGTAAACTGTAAACTAAGTTACATTTAGTGGGCCAATTTGTAGTTGGTCTCTGTAATGTATCGACGTGACTCAGACTCTTGAGGATCACTCACTTGTACTTTATTCCTGGTCCACCAAGCATAGCCTCCCTCCTTTTCTCACGTGACCCATAGTGCACCACTGGTTTTGCACCACTAGGTGTTGCTAATACACTACATCCATCCTCTTCTCAGATGTTTGACTAACATTAATAATAACATTATGCAAAAAGTAAAACAAAACTGCAGATCTATGCATTATAACGTAACAAAACATGATCTAGTGCTCAAAATAAAGTATCTCTAGTACAAAGGTAGCTGACAACTTGTTTTGCTTTGGTTGCTGTAGCAGAAGCATGTCACCTTGTTGGATTGTGCTTTCAGTTGCTCTCCTAGATCTGTCTGCGTTCTGTCAGCCCGTCTCCTTCCTTTCAGCATCAGCAAGCCCAATGATGTTCTCTTGTGGTGCAGCTCCTGGCTGCATGACGGCTGACAGCTCTGGCTGTTTGGTTCTAATTTGGCGGTTGAACAACAGTTCAGCTGGACTGCGGCCTGTGACTGAGTGTGGAGTACTCCTGTAGGCCATGGGAAACGTCTGTAGTTCTGTGCACCAATCCTTCCCTTCTGATTGAGTGGTGTGAATTGCTTTGGCAAGCGTCCTGTTCTGTCTTTCAACTTCGCCGTTGGCCTGAGGTCAGTATGGAAGGATGTGGCGGTGTCGGATCCCGTTTTCCAACACATATCCTCGGAAATCACTTGCAGTGAGAGGAGCACCATTATCCGTCACAATAGACTCAGGATACCCATGGACTGCAAACGTCGCCCTTTTGGCGGTGGTGATGCAGTACAGGATGCTCAAATCAACCCACCTTGAGTTTTAGTTACTTTTGCCTTCTTGGTCTCAGAACAATGGTTTACATCTTGAAGCAAAACATATTGAGAGCCCAGCTGGCTGTATGGACAGTATATCCCGAGAAATTCATGTTTACATGAAACAGAGTATTTTACAATCCCTGATGTCTCTTTGGAAGAAGATTCTCGCCCTGAGGTCATCTACTTTATTATCCAGAGACTGAACATTAGCGAGTAATATACTGCAAAATGATCAATGTCCTTGACTACCTGAAGTCCATAACACCAATGGTTGGTTTCCCAGACCCAGATTAAGTTTACCACTGGAGTAAAAATATGTAACTTTTCCATTGAACATGCTTTTTAGTCCAGAACTAAGCATAACCTGTCTCTGGGAAACCGACCAAAAGAGGTTTGGTTAAGATGACAAGGTTGTTATATGGACTGAAAATAACATTTAGGGAAAATAGCACCTTGATCTTCACCAACGGCCTGAAAACGATGACATTGATAACAGTACATATTTTTAGCATTATCTTGAATAGTCAAGATCAAAATCAAATAATGTAAAATACTAACAAAGACGAGGGAATGGTTGAATTCAATGTATTTTGCATGCTTTTTTGTTTTACAGAAGAGAACGTTTCAAAACAGAATAAAAAAGTGTAGGATTTTGTATTTAGTGTATATCAAGAATCTTATAGAAGAGGGATTAGGAGGTGAGGGCGGACCCACCATTTTTTTAAACAAAATAACCATCCCCATAGCCTGATCCAACATCTTTACTGTTGGGCTATAGTGTGTTTCGAAACATTGTAGGATCTTAGTTTGATCACTCTTTTTTTATGAGAATTTTCCTGTACAGCAGGACATGGAAATGTATAGTGTATTTAGGCTTCTAAAGTTCTAAAGAAAAACATTTTAGTGAAAATAGTGCAGCTTTAAAGTTAATGTCCTGAATTTCTACTCATTTTGCCATGTGGCGGAGGAACTTTGCAGTTCTAAAGCTAATTTCCCGCATTTGTACACATTATGCCATGGGGTAGAAAGAAATTCAGTTTTAAAGCTTATTTCCTGCAGTTCTACACATTGGGATGGCAGCCACTTATGTTGCTTATAAATAGAAACGGTACTGCAGCAGATTATAAGATTATAAATAAGATTATAAGATTATAAATAAGTATTCCATACTTATTTACAGTAACATGATGTTTGATAAATAAAGGTCATCCTGCAAGAAAGAGTATTTCTGTGAGAAATAGCTACAGAAAGCCAGTGGTGTAGTGTCAGTGTGCTTGCAGAAGACTGTACAACCCATCCGGCTGGGCTGAGGTTTCTGGTCGGTCGGGGTTTGAGCTGTATACGTGGTACGTAACAGACTAGAGAAAAGAAACAGACAGTTTAACTTCAGTCCTTTGAATCTACAATACTGTAAATGTAACTGTGTATACTAAGTGGATGTAACATCAATCTGAAACTGAGAGTCGTTCACAATCACCAAACACAGTGAGTGATTCTGAACTTACATTGTCTTTTTTCAGATGACTGTCCATTCTCTTCAACAGGGCCTGTACAACACAGAGGAGACTGAGTTAGTGTGTGTGTGTGGTTGTGGTTGTGGTTGTGGTTGTGCGTGTTAATTTGCTGTGCTTAATGTCACTTCACACTTCTCTTCCTGTCTCAAACCACTCTGTAGACTTACAGCTCTGTTCTCACACTTTCAAGATGCTGTGGCTAACACCTTATTTCATGAGTTGACATTGAGTGACAATGTGTTATTGTGCTGAGGGTTCCATATTCACATCCCAGGTGGGGAAGACAAGGACAGAAGACATTATGTTACAAACTCACCTGAGGGCAAAAAACGTGGACGGTACAGAGGTGATGAGAGAAAAGATCCCAACATCCCTTGAATCCAACATGCCTGCACTGCTCATAGCTCCCATCACCAAATCACCTACAAGATAAACAACATGAAAATGTAAATACAATTTGTGACTGAACATGCATGTGTGTAGTTGTGTTAGTAGTATGTGCAGTGTTTGATGTATTTCGTTTGGAACATACATTGTCTGTGATCATCCTGTCTGGCTGTAGGTCTGTACAACATAAACGTATCAGAAGGTTGTGGTAAGAACATCTCATAATGGACAATACAGAACTAAAGGTTGAGATAGAATCTGCATCATATACACAAGGAGAATTCTTACCTCTGAGAATGTTTCTCTGAAAAACAAATTGGACCATATTATATTGAATATAGCATAACCTATACAATATCACCAAATGACCATGTCAAAGGCACATATTCACTTATATGACAAAGGAAAATGTTTGATATACAGAATCAGAAGTACTTTACTGGTCCTCCAGCAGAGACAGATAGCTGTCAATCACATCAGGAACACACCCACTCCAGAAGCTGTTTGGTGACATGATGTCATCAGGAGAGAATATTAGCTCTAAATCCCAAAGTAAATACTTAAATGGTAAACCATATTATTCTCAGTCTTAGAAAATGTTTCTGTTTTCATGTGTGAGAAAAGACAGCTAGCCAGCTAAACATTTGACATTTACGTTTAAGTCATTTAGCAGACGCTCTTATCCAGAGTGACTTTCATCAGTTAATTCATCTTAAGATAACTAGGTGAGACAACAACATATCACAATCGTATCAAGTTCCCCCAACAAAGTAGTTATAAGCAAAGTCAGTGCTAGTAGGAACACACACGTTAATTTTTGTTGTGGGATTACTAAGTAAGGATACTTATCCAAAACAATTTTTTTACACTTTGAATTCACAACGCTGTCTTTGGAGCTTTGACCTCCTGTGTGCAAATGTGTGATAAAAGATGTATAAATACAAAAACCTGGGTAAGATAAAGGTATTGTATTTGTTTCAGTTTTGTGAGCTAAAGATGACCGACACACCTGAATGCAGGAGATGAAAAAAATCTGTTTCATATCTAAGAAAAGTACAACAGTTTAGAGGGAAAGTACAAGCAGCGATGAATAGGTTTATGAGTAAACTGGTTGGAGCTTCAGTGAATTCGAGTGAATAAAAATGAAGTCGCAAACTAAGAGATACTTACAAGTTGTTGTCACTGTGATACCACAACCTTCCCACAATAAGTTTGGTGAATTTTGGCCCATTCCTCCTGACAGAGCTGGTTTAACTGAGTCAGGTTTGTAGGCCTCCTTGCTCGCACATGCTTTTTCAGTTCTGCCCACAAAGGTTATTTTAGACTGAGGTCAGGGCTTTGTGATGGCCACTCCAATACCTTGACTTTGTTGTCCTTTATCCAGTTTGCCACAACTTTGGAAGTATGCTTAGGGTTATTGTCTTTTGGAAGACCCATTTGCGACCAAACTTTATCTTCCTGACTGATGTCCTGAGATGTTGCTTCAATATATCCACATAATTTTGCCTATTTTGTGAAGTGCACCAGTCCCTCCTGCAGCAAAGCACCCCCACAACATGATGCTGCCACCCCCGTGCTTCATGTTTGGGATGGTGTTCTTCGGCTTGCAAGTCTCCCCCTTTTTCCTCCAAAACATAACAATGGTCATTATGACCAAACAGTTCTATCTTTGTTTCATCAGACCAGAGGACATTTCTCCAAAATGTACGATTTTTGTCCCCATGTGCAGTTGCAAACCGTAGTCTGGCTTTTTTATGGCGGTTTTGGAGCAGTGACTTCTTCCTTGCTGAGCAGACTTTCAGGTTATGTCAATATAGGACTCATTTTACTTTGGATATAGATACTTTTGTACCTGTTTCCTCAAGCATCTTCACAAGGTCCTTTGCTGTTGTTTTGGTATTGATTTGCACTTTTCGCACCAAAGTACATTCATCTCTAGGAGACAGAACGCATCTCCTTCCTGAGCGGTTTGACGGCTGCGTGGTCTCATGGTGTTTATACTTGCATACTATTGTTTGTACAGATGAATATGGTACCTTCAGGCATTCGGAATTGCTCCCAAGGATGAACCAGACTTGTGGAGGTCTACAATTATTTTTCTGAGGTCTTGGCTGATTTCTTTTGATTTTCCCAATTATGCAATGAGGTTGAAGGTAGGCCTTGGTATACATCCACAGGTACACCTTCAATTTACTCAAATGATGTCAATTTGCCTCAATCAGAAGTTTCTGAAGCCATGACATAATTTTCTGGAATTTTCCAAGCTTAAATTGGAATTTTCCAAGCTTTAAAGGCACAGTCAACTTAGTGTATGTAAACTTTTGACCCACTGGAATTGTGATATGGTAAATTATAAGTTAAATAATCTTTCTGTAAATAATTGTTGGAAAAAGTAGATGTCCTAACCGACTTGCCAAAACTATAATTTCTTAACCAGAAATGTGTGGAGTGATTGAAAACTAGTTTTAATGACTTTAAGTGTATGTAAACTTCCGACTTCAACTGTATATAGGAAATGTATAATTGACAACCACCAATCAGACACTAGCCTGGGTGCCAGTCTTTTACTGATCTCTTGCCAACTCCTTATGAAATTGTGTGGACATTTAATGGACATTTCATAAGGAGTTGTAAAGAGAGTAGAAACAGACTGGCACCCAGGCTAAACAGACTGTTACATATTATTTGTAAATAAATAATGATCCATGAGACAAACTGTTATTTGAAAAGTTTTAATATTTAACATTGCTGTGTGCAACTTGCCTTCAACACTATCATGCAGTCAATTTCAACAAAGATTATAGAAAGGAAACCTGATCACATAAAACAGTGTAAAATTTAGCATTTAAAATAAAATGTGTGTGTGTGTGTGTGTGTGTACACTGAGCGTTCAAAACGTTATGAACACCTGCTCTTTCCATGACATAGACTGACCAGGTAAATTCAGGTGAAAGCTATGATCCCTTATTGATGTCACTTATTAAATCCACTTCAAGCATTGTAGATTAAGGGGAGGAGACAGGTTAAAGAATGATTTTAAAGCCTTGAGACAATTGAGACATCGATTGTGCATGTGTGCCACTCAGAGGGTGTATGGGAAAGACAAAATATGTAAGTGCCTTTGAATGGGGTATGGTAGTAGGTGCCAGGGGCACCGGTTTGTGTCAAGAACTGCAACGCTGCTGGGTTTTTCACGCACAACAGTTTCCTGTGTGTATCAAGAATGGTCCACCACCCAAAGGACACCCATCCAACTTGAAACAACTGTGGGAAACCTTGGAACACTTTCAGCACTGTGGAACACTTTCAACACCTTGTAGAATCCATGCCCCTAACGCTAGTTAGTAACTTACTTCAAACTGGGGGGAGGGGTGTACTTAATGTTTTCTACAGTCAAAATATGTTTGTACACTATGCATATTAAGTTATCATTTTCAAAAGAAAAATGACAGAAGTCTCAAAGATGCATTAAATGTTAAAATACAATGTGTGTGTGTGTGTGTGCATGCGTGTGTGTATGTTTGTAGGTATGCACAGTGATTTAGCAAACTGTCAACGAAAAGTCTTCATTACTCTGGTCCACCCTCCTGCTTCTCTTCGGAACTCTTTCAAGACTGTTGGAAAAGCATTCCTCATGAAGCTGGTCGAGAGAATGCCAAGAGTGTGCAAAGCTGTCATCAAGGCAAAGTGTGGCTACTTTGAAGAATCTCAAATATAAAATATATTTTGATTTGTTTAACAATTCTTTGGTTACTACATAATTCCAAATGTGTTATTTCATAGTTGTGATGTCTTCACTATTATTCTACAATGTAGAAAATACTAAAAATAAAGAAAAAACCTGGAATGAGTAGGTGTGTCCAAACTTCTGACTGGTACTGAACTTTGGCTTTGATCATCCTGTCTGGCTGTAGGTCTGTACAAAATAAAAGTATAAGAAGGTTGTGGTAAGAACATCTCATCATGGACAATACAGAACTAAAGGTTGATACAATCTGCATCATATTCACAAGGGGAATTCTTACCTCTGAGAATTGGTTCTCTGAAAAACGAATTAGGCCATATTATTATATTGAATATAGCCTACCCTATACAATATGACCAAAATGAGTTGATAGATTTTGCCTAACCTATACAACATCACCAAAAGGAGTTGATAGATTAACCCATGTCAACGGCACTAATATTAATATGACAAAGGAAAAATGTTTACAAGTTATTTGTTCAGCAGAATCCCGCTCAGCCCAGTCAAAACTGTTCGCTGCTCTGGCCCCCCAATGGTGGAACAAACTCCCTCACGACGCCAGGACAGCGGAGTCAATCACCACCTTCTGGAGACACCTGAAACCCCACCTCTTCAAGGAATACCTAGGATAGGATAAAGTAATCCTTCTCACCCCCCCTTAAATGATTTAGATGCACTATTGTAAAGTGGCTGTTACACTGGATGTCAGAAGGTGAATTCACCAATTTGTAAGTCGCTCTGGATAAGAGCGTCTGCTAAATGACTTAAATGTAAATGCAGAATCAGAAGTACTCACTGGTCCTCCAGTGAAGACAGACATATGTCAATCCCATCAAGAGCACGCCCACTCCAGAAGCCATACACACTGCTGCCTGCCATAATAGCACCTCTGTTTGGTGACATGATGCCATCAGGAGAGGTTACCAGCTTTTAATTCCAATGTAAATATTTAAATGGTAGACAGGTGTTAGAATACCACTTTATTACTAGTCTGAGAAATTGTTTCTGTTTTCATGTGTGAGAAAGACAGCTAACCAGTTAAACATTTGACATTTAATTCATTTAGCAGACGCTCTTGTCCAGAGTGACTTAAATCAGTTAATTCATCTTAAGACAGCAAGGTGAGACAACAACATATCACAATCATAGCAAGTACATTTTGACTCAACAAGGTAGTTATCAGCAAAGTTAGTGCAGTAGGAAAAGGCAAGTGTATTTTTGCCATGGGATTAATACAAAGAATACCTAACCCAATTTGTTTTTGAGAGTTTGTGTTCACAACACTGTCTGTGGAGCTTTGACCTCCTGTGTGTACATTTGCGAGAAAAAAAAACATATATAAATATATATATATATATATACTAAAGAGGACCAACACACCTGATGTAGGAGAAGAAACATTATGAGACAAAAAATGTACATTTGTTTCATATCTAACAAAAGTACTACCAATATAGAGTGAAAGTACGAGCAGCTATGAATAGGTTAATGAGTAAACCACAGTCAAACCTGGTGCAAGGAAAGTCATTCTAATTATACAAAAAGATGGAATCTAAATGGGATTACATTTATCAAGTATCGCCTTTTTTGTAATGAAGCAAATTTCTAATGATAAAAAAACATACAAAAACCTGGAGAACATAAAGCAATTCTATTTGTTTAGGTTCTATCTCCTAACTAGGTAAAGATGACGAACACACCTGAAGTTGGATTCAGTGCTGTACTAGGGGTCAAAGGAGAGGTTGAACCTGGTGAGAAGAGAACTCATATTACACAAGAATGTCTTTCATCAAACAAAATTACCTATAAATCAGATGGACTTAAACTACACAAATCTGGACTGAAATTACACGCAGCTATGAATAGATCTATTAGTAAACCGTTCAGAGCTTCAGTGAATTAATGTGAACAGAAAAATGTAAACTGTAAACTAAGTTACATTTAGTGGGCCAATTTGTAGTTGGTCTCTGTAATGTATCGACGTGACTCAGACTCTTGAGGATCACTCACTTGTACTTTATTCCTGGTCCACCAAGCATAGCCTCCCTCCTTTTCTCACGTGACCCATAGTGCACCACTGGTTTTGCACCACTAGGTGTTGCTAATACACTACATCCATCCTCTTCTCAGATGTTTGACTAACATTAATAATAACATTATGCAAAAAGTAAAACAAAACTGCAGATCTATGCATTATAACGTAACAAAACATGATCTAGTGCTCAAAATAAAGTATCTCTACTACAAAGGTAGCTGACAACTTGTTTTGCTTTGGTTGCTGTAGCAGAAGCATGTCACCTTGTTGGATTGTGCTTTCAGTTGCTCTCCTAGATCTGTCTGCGTTCTGTCAGCCCGTCTCCTTCCTTTCAGCATCAGCAAGCAAAATTGTGTTCTCTTGTGGTGCAGCTCCTGGCTGCATGTAGGCTGATAGCTCTGGCTGTTTGGTTCTAATTTGGAGGTTGAACAACAGTTCAGCTGGACTGCGGCCTGTGACTGAGTGTGGAGTACTCCTGTAGGCCATGGGAAACGTCTGTAGTTCTGTGCACCAATCCATCCCTTCTGATTGAGTGGTGTGAATTGCTTTGGCAAGCGTCCTGTTCTGTCTTTCAACTTCGCCGTTGGCCTGAGGTCAGTATGGAAGGATGTGGCGGTGTCGGATCCCGTTTTCCAACACATATCCTCGGAAATCACTTGCAGTGAGAGGAGCACCATTATCCGTCACAATAGACTCAGGATACCCATGGACTGCAAACGTCGCCCTTTTGGTGGTGGTGATGCAGTACAGGATGCTCAAATCAACCCACCTTGAGTTTTAGTTACTTTTGCCTTCTTGGTCTCAGAACAATGGTTTACATCTTGAAGCAAGACATATTGAGAGCCCAGCTGGCTGTATGGACAGTATATCCCGAGAAATTCATGTTTACATGAAACAGAGTATTTTACAATCCCTGATGTCTCTTTGGAAGAAGATTCTCGCCCTGAGGTCATCTACTTTATTATCCAGAGACTGAACATTAGCGAGTAATATACTGCAAAATGATCAATGTCCTTGACTACCTGAAGTCCATAACACCAATGGTTGGTTTCCCAGACCCAGATTAAGTTTACCACTGGAGTAAAAATATGTAACTTTTCCATTGAACATGCTTTTTAGTCCAGAACTATGCATAACCTGTCTCTGGGAAACCGACCAAAGAGGTTTGGTTAAGATGACAAGGTTGTTATTTGGACTGAAAATAACATTTAGGGAAAATAGCACCTTGATCTTCACCAACGGCCTGAAAACGATGACATTGATAACAGTACATATTTTTAGCATTATCTTGAATAGTCAAGATCAAAATCAAATAATGTAAAATACTAACAAAGACGAGGGAATGGTTGAATTCAATGTATTTTGCATGCTTTTTTGTTTTACAGAAGAGAACGCTTCAAAACAGAATAAAAAAGTGTAGGATTTTGTATTTAGTGTATATCAAGAATCTTATAGAAGAGGGATTAGGAGGTGAGGGCGGACCCACCATTTTTTTAAACAAAATAACCATCCCCATAGCCTGATCCACCATCTTTACTGTTGGGCTATAGTGTGTTTCGAAACATTGTAGGATCTTAGTTTGATCACTCTTTTTTTATGAGAATTTTCCTGTACAGCAGGACATGGAAATGTATAGTGTATTTAGGCTTCTAAAGTTCTAAAGAAAAACATTTTAGTGAAAATAGTGCAGCTTTAAAGTTAATGTCCTGAATTTCTACTCATTTTGCCATGTGGCGGAGGGAACTTTGCAGTTCTAAAGCTAATTTCCCGCATTTGTACACATTATGCCATGGGGTAGAAAGAAATTCAGTTTCAAAGCTTATTTCCTGCAGTTCTACACATTGGGATGGCAGCCACTTATGTTGCTTATAAATAGAAACGGTACTGCAGCAGATTATAAGATTATAAATAAGATTATAAGATTATAAATAAGTATTCCATACTTATTTACAGTAACATGATGTTTGATAAATAAAGGTCATCCTGCAAGAAAGAGTATTTCTGTGAGAAATAGCTACAGAAAGCCAGTGGTGTAGTGTCAGTGTGCTTGCAGAAGACTGTACAACCCATCCGGCTGGGCTGAGGTTTCTGGTCGGTCGGGGTTTGAGCTGTATACGTGGTACGTAACAGACTAGAGAAAAGAAACAGACAGTTTAACTTCAGTCCTTTGAATCTACAATACTGTAAATGTAACTGTGTATACTAAGTGGATGTAACATCAATCTGAAACTGAGAGTCGTTCACAATCACCAAACACAGTGAGTGATTCTGAACTTACATTGTCTTTTTTCAGATGACTGTCCATTCTCTTCAACAGGGCCTGTACAACACAGAGGGAGACTGAGTTAGTGTGTGTGTGTGGTTGTGGTTGTGGTTGTGGTTGTGCGTGTTAATTTGCTGTGCTTAATGTCACTTCACACTTCTCTTCCTGTCTCAAACCACTCTGTAGACTTACAGCTCTGTTCTCACACTTTCAAGATGCTGTGGCTAACACCTTATTTCATGAGTTGACATTGAGTGACAATGTGTTATTGTGCTGAGGGTTCCATATTCACATCCCAGGTGGGGAAGACAAGGACAGAAGACATTATGTTACAAACTCACCTGAGGGCAAAAACGTGGACGGTACAGAGGTGATGAGAGAAAAGATCCCAACATCCCTTGAATCCAACATGCCTGCACTGCTCATAGCTCCCATCACCAAATCACCTACAAGATAAACAACATGAAAATGTAAATACAATTTGTGACTGAACATGCATGTGTGTAGTTGTGTTAGTAGTATGTGCAGTGTTTGATGTATTTCGTTTGGAACATACATTGTCTGTGATCATCCTGTCTGGCTGTAGGTCTGTACAACATAAACGTATCAGAAGGTTGTGGTAAGAACATCTCATAATGGACAATACAGAACTAAAGGTTGAGATAGAATCTGCATCATATACACAAGGAGAATTCTTACCTCTGAGAATGTTTCTCTGAAAAACAAATTGGACCATATTATATTGAATATAGCATAACCTATACAATATCACCAAATGACCATGTCAAAGGCACATATTCACTTATATGACAAAGGAAAATGTTTGATATACAGAATCAGAAGTACTTTACTGGTCCTCCAGCAGAGACAGATAGCTGTCAATCACATCAGGAACACACCCACTCCAGAAGCTGTTTGGTGACATGATGTCATCAGGAGAGAATATTAGCTCTAAATCCCAAAGTAAATACTTAAATGGTAAACCATATTATTCTCAGTCTTAGAAAATGTTTCTGTTTTCATGTGTGAGAAAAGACAGCTAGCCAGCTAAACATTTGACATTTACGTTTAAGTCATTTAGCAGACGCTCTTATCCAGAGTGACTTTCATCAGTTAATTCATCTTAAGATAACTAGGTGAGACAACAACATATCACAATCGTATCAAGTTCCCCCAACAAAGTAGTTATAAGCAAAGTCAGTGCTAGTAGGAACACACACGTTAATTTTTGTTGTGGGATTACTAAGTAAGGATACTTATCCAAAACAATTTTTTTACACTTTGAATTCACAACGCTGTCTTTGGAGCTTTGACCTCCTGTGTGCAAATGTGTGATAAAAGATGTATAAATACAAAAACCTGGGTAAGATAAAGGTATTGTATTTGTTTCAGTTTTGTGAGCTAAAGATGACCGACACACCTGAATGCAGGAGATGAAAAAATCTGTTTCATATCTAAGAAAAGTACAACAGTTTAGAGGGAAAGTACAAGCAGCGATGAATAGGTTTATGAGTAAACTGGTTGGAGCTTCAGTGAATTCGAGTGAATAAAAATGAAGTCGCAAACTAAGAGATACTTACAAGTTGTTGTCACTGTGATACCACAACCTTCCCACAATAAGTTTGGTGAATTTTCGCCCATTCCTCCTGACAGAGCTGGTTTAACTGAGTCAGGTTTATAGGCCTCCGTGCTCGCACATGCTTTTTCAGTTCTGCCCACAAAGGTTATTTTAGACTGAGGTCAGGGCTTTGTGATGGCCACTCCAATACCTTGACTTTGTTGTCCTTTATCCAGTTTGCCACAACTTTGGAAGTATGCTTTGGGTTATTGTCTTTTTGGAAGACCCATTTGCGACCAAACTTTATCTTCCTGACTGATGTCCTGAGATGTTGCTTCAATATATCCACATAATTTTGCCTATTTTGTGAAGTGCACCAGTCCCTCCTGCAGCAAAGCACCCCCACAACATGATTCTGCCACCCCCGTGCTTCATGTTTGGGATGGTGTTCTTCGGCTTGCAAGTCTCCCCCTTTTTCCTCCAAAACATAACAATGGTCATTATGACCAAACAGTTCTATCTTTGTTTCATCAGACCAGAGGACATTTCTCCAAAATGTACGATTTTTGTCCCCATGTGCAGTTGCAAACCGTAGTCTGGCTTTTTTATGGCGGTTTTGGAGCAGTGACTTCTTCCTTGCTGAGCAGACTTTCAGGTTATGTCAATATAGGACTCATTTTACTTTGGATATAGATACTTTTGTACCTGTTTCCTCAAGCATCTTCACAAGGTCCTTTGCTGTTGTTTTGGTATTGATTTGCACTTTTCGCACCAAAGTACATTCATCTCTAGGAGACAGAACGCATCTCCTTCCTGAGCGGTTTGACGGCTGTGTGGTCTCATGGTGTTTATACTTGCATACTATTGTTTGTACAGATGAATATGGTACCTTCAGGCATTCGGAATTGCTCCCAAGGATGAACCAGACTTGTGGAGGTCTACAATTATTTTTCTGAGGTCTTGGCTGATTTCTTTTGATTTTCCCAATTATGCAATGAGGTTGAAGGTAGGCCTTGGTATACATCCACAGGTACACCTTCAATTTACTCAAATGATGTCAATTTGCCTCAATCAGAAGTTTCTGAAGCCATGACATAATTTTCTGGAATTTTCCAAGCTTAAATTGGAATTTTCCAAGCTTTAAAGGCACAGTCAACTTAGTGTATGTAAACTTTTGACCCACTGGAATTGTGATATGGTAAATTATAAGTTAAATAATCTTTCTGTAAATAATTGTTGGAAAAAGTAGATGTCCTAACCGACTTGCCAAAACTATAATTTCTTAACCAGAAATGTGTGGAGTGATTGAAAACTAGTTTTAATGACTTTAAGTGTATGTAAACTTCCGACTTCAACTGTATATAGGAAATGTATAATTGACAACCACCAATCAGACACTAGCCTGGGTGCCAGTCTTTTACTGATCTCTTGCCAACTCCTTATGAAATTGTGTGGACATTTAATGGACATTTCATAAGGAGTTGTAAAGAGAGTAGAAACAGACTGGCACCCAGGCTAAACAGACTGTTACATATTATTTGTAAATAAATAATGATCCATGAGACAAACTGTTATTTGAAAAGTTTTAATAATTAACATTGCTGTGTGCAACTTGCCTTCAACACTATCATGCAGTCAATTTCAACAAAGATTATAGAAAAGGTAAGAAAACGATGTTAAACAAAAATGAATGTGTGCAGATGTGTGTGTGTGTGTGTGTGTGTGTGTGTGTGTGTGTGTGTGTGTGTGTGTGTGTGTGTGTGTGTGTGTATATATATATACAGAGTGTACAAAACAAAACATTATGAACACCTGCTCTTTCCATGACAAAGACTAACCAGGTGAATTCAGGTGAAAGCTGTGATCCCTTATTGATGTCACTTGTTAAATCCACTTAAAGCATTGTAGATGAAGGTGTGGAGACAGATTAAAAAGGGATATTTAAACCTTGAGACAATTGAGACATCGATTAGGAAAATATATTTACGTGCCTTTGAGTGGGGTATGGTAGTAGGTGCAGGCCTGTATGTGTGAAGAACTGCAACGCTGCTGGGTTTTCATGCTCAACAGTTTCACTTGTGTATCAAGAATGGTCCAGCACACAAAGGACACCCATCCAACTTGACACAACTGTGGGAAGCCTTGGAGTCAGCATCCCTGTGGAACGCTTTCAACACCTTGTAGAGTCCATAATGCTAGTTAGTAACATACTTCAAACTTTGGGGAGGGTGTTCTTAATGTTTTGTACAGTAAATGTTTGAATGTACACTCTGTACATTAAGTTGTCAACTGGCCTAGCAACACTATCATGCACTCAATTTCTAAAGAAAAATCACAGAAATCTCAAAGATGCATAAAAATAAAAAATAAAAACATTTGAATGTAAAAATAAGTGTGTGTGTGTGTGTGTGTGTGTGTGTGTGTGTGTGTGTGTGTGTGTGTGTGTGTGTGTGTGTGTGTGTGTGTGTGTGTGTGTAGGTAGGCACAGCACACTGTCAACTAAAAGTCTTCATTTCTCTGGTCCACCCTCCTGCTTCTCTTTGGAACAGCTGAAAAGACAGGTGTACGGTGTACATTTTAGTGTCATATTCACATACACCTTTAGCTTAAACAACATGTACACAAATCACATTGATTTACTATTTTACTTAGTCTTGCTATAGCCCAAATCATCATACATTATAATCTACACATTACTATTTCCTATTGGCTTATAGGAAGTTATTGACAGGTAAACTGACCTTTTGGGCATTGATGGGAGATGACATAGTGTATAAGTACTCCACAAGTAGCCAGTAGGACCAACACAGTGAGGATGTGACGCCACAGGAAATCAAGTGGCTCTGATGGAGAGAGAGGAGAGGGATCACAGTTTAGCCTTTTGTTAATCACCCTGTCATCTCAGATTTTGAAATTATGCTTTACATGCAAAGCAAGACAAGCATTTGTGTAAGTTTATCGATAGCCTAGCATAGCATTATGCCTAGCTAGCAGCAGGCAACCTGGTCACGAAAATCCGAAAAGCAATCAAATTAAATAGTTTACCTTTGATGAGCTTTGGATGTTTTCACTCACGAGACACCCAGTTAGATAGCAAATGTTCCTTTTTTCCAAAAAGAGTATTTTTGTAGCCGAAATAGCTCCGTTAGTTCTTCACGTTTGGCTGAGAAGTCGACCAGAAATTGTGGTCACGACAACGCCGAAAAATATTCAAAATTAGCTCCATAATATCGATAGAAACATGGCAAACGTTGTTTATAATCAATCCTCAAGGTGTTTTTCAAATATCTATTTGGACACTTACGCAATGTAGTCGTTTATGCTCATTCTTCAACATAAAGGCGTGAAACTACGTCAAAATGCTGTAGACACCTTGGGGAATACGTAGAAAAAGGAATCTGGTTGATAGCCCATTCACTGCTCAATAGGGACGCATCGGAACGCACAGCTTTCAAAACATGAGTCACTTCCTGATTGGATTTTTCTCAGGCTTTCACCTGCAATATCAGTTCTGTTATACTCACAGACAATATTTTTATTGTCTGTGAGTTACCATCGCATTTTGCCATCGGAACAGCCTCAATACGTCGAGGAATAGACTTTACAAGGTGTCGAAAGCATTCCACAGGAATGTTGGCCCATGTTGACTTCAATTTCCACAGTCGTGTCAAGTTGACTGGATGTCCTTTAGGTGGTGGATAATTCTTGATACCATTGGAGGCTGCTGAGGGGAGGAAGGCTCATTATAATGGCTAAAATTGTATAAATGGAAAATAGTATACTATTCCACTCCTTCAACAGAAGCCATTACCGCGAGCCCGTCATCCCAAATTATGGTGCCACCAACCTCCTGTGCTTGACACACATGGGAAACTGTAGTGTAGAAAATTATTCTTTAGCCTTTTGAGGTAGATTTAACAAGTGTTTGCCTCGAAGCGAGCATAAAAGTAATTTAGTTCATCTGGCAGGCCCTCGTCACTGGGCAGTTTGCGTCTGGATTTACCTTTGTAGTCCATAATTGTTTTCAAGCCCTGCCACACGCTTTGACTGTTTGATGGTTTGTCTGAGGGTATTGCGAGATTTCTTATAAGCGTCCGGATTAGTGTCCCGCTCCTTGAAAGTGGCTGCTATAGCCTTTAGCTCAATGCGGATGTTGCCTGTAATTCCATGGCTTCTGGTTGGGATATCAACGCACGATCATTTTGGGGGTGAAGTCGTTGATGCACTTATTAATGAAGCCTGTGACTGAGGTGGTATACTCCTCAATGCCATTGAAGGAATCCCGGAACATAGTCTGTGCTAGCAAAACAGACCTGCAGCGTAGCATCCACGTCATCTGACCACTTCCGTAATATCCGAGGCACTGGTACTTCCTGCTTTAGTTTTTGCTTGTAAGCAGGAATCAGGAGGATAGAATTATTGTCAGATTAACCAAATGGAGTGCGAGGGAGAGCTTTGTATGCGTCTCTGTGCGTGGAGTAAAGGTGGTTTAGAGGTATTTCCTCTGGTTGCACGTGACATGCAGGTCTTAGTGCCAACATCGGTTTGTGGTAGTAAATAGATGGCTACGAATAATATAAATGAGAACTCTCTTGGTAGATAGTGTGGACAACAGCTTATCATCAGGTCCTCTATCTCAGGTGAGAAATACCTGGAGACTTTAAAATTAGACATCGGTCACCAGCTGTTATTGACCCCCGCCCCTCGTCTTACCAGACGTAGCTTCTCTGTCCTGCCGATGCACAGAACCCAGCCAGTTCTATATTATCCGTGTCGTCATTCAGCCACGACTCGGTAAAAGATAATATATTACAGTTTTTAATCTCCAGTCTACTCTTAATCTACTAATTTGCCTACAAATTTTCATAAGGCAGCCCGATCTCCTCCCCCTTTTCCTCTGTATTTTCCTCAAGCAAATGACAGATTTGAGCCTGTTCTCGAGAAAGTAGTATATCATTCGCTTTGGATTCGTTAAAGAAAAAATCTTTGTCCATTTCGAGGTGAGAAATTGCTGTTATGATATCCAGAAGCTCTTTACAAACAACGTGAAAAAATGAACAAAATAGCACAGCTCGCTAGGAGCCCGTTAAACAGCAGCCATCCCCTCTGGCTGCAGAGAAGATTGGGAGAAACTCCCCAAATCCAGGTGTGCCAAGCTTGTAGCGTCATACCCAAGAAGATTTGATGCTGTTATTGCCGCCAAAGACACTTCAACAATGTACTGTGTAAAGGGTCTGAATACTTTTGTAAATATGATATTTCAGTTTATTTTTATTATTGGCAAAAATGTCTAAAAACCTTTTGTTGCTTTGTCATTATGGGTTATTGTATGTAAAGTATATCACAAAAGTAAGTACACCCCTCACATTTTGGTAAATATTTGAGTATATCTTTTCATGTGACAACACTGAAGACACTTTGCTACAATGTAAAGTAGTGAGTGGAGGTAAACCTAGGCTTTGAGTGACGATGAGAGAGGTTTTGTCTCAAGAGGCACCAGTTAAGCCAGGTGAGGTCACTGCATGTGTGGGGGGTGGGACAAAAGGGCGATCTAAGGCATATTGGGCAGGGCATGGGGCTCTACAGTGAAATAAGACAATAATCACTACCAAAAACATCAATAGAAAAGGTATATTGACATTAGGGAGAGGCATGTGTAGCAGAGTGATCATAGGGTCCAATGAGTAACAATAGGTGAGACAAGGAGCCGATTCAGTAGTCGCTACTACACTAGGCGAGCTGGAGACACGGCTATTCAGACAGCTAGCGGGCCGGGGTTGGCAGATGGACCTTCGGAGTCATCGCTACGGAAGTGCCTTTTGAAACCACCTCAGACGAGTACGTCTGCAGACCAGTAGAACTATAACTAACTAAACTCTACCCTGTTTTACAATATCTGATTAATATCTGATTAATAATGTTAATTCCTAAGGAAGGGATTATGTAGCACAAACACGGAGTAATTAAAACATAATAAACACCATTCCAACTTAGTTGGAGTGGTATGTGTTGTATGTGTTTGGAGTAAGCAGAGAGGGTCGTTAACCTACGGTTGAACCGACTCAACTTAGCTCTGGGATGTTTAGATAAGGCAGCGAGTGCCTCCCTAGGTTTTCCATTATCTGGAGCTGTCTTCTGAATAGTGATGGATGAAGGTGAGACTTCAGAAGTTAATCTTGATATAGTATGTGTCTGGAGTGAGCGAGCTAGGGGGTTGGAATAAACTTTTGAACCTACTTTGTCTCGAGAGGAGGAGATTCATTCTATAACCAACAACGTCATATTTTGTATATAAACTGTTGTTTGTGGTTCCATGGCAGCGATCTCCGAGAATAAAAACTATTATCTAATTTTGAATTGACCGGTCTCTTTCTATTCTATGCAAATAAGAATCTTACAAATTCTCATAAATAGACTGAGTGATTTTAATGAATGTACACATATAGGAATTATGAAATTCCGATGACAGAACTCCCACCAGATCTAAAATCATTTGGGATTGAAATGTGGTATTTCGTTTGTTGGTCAGAATGATTATGGTCATACAAAGAAGATGCTACAATCAAAGTGAGTCAGATCATGAAGACCTGCAGCACTGATAGATATGTTTAGATTATGACTCACCTGTAAAGCTGTATCCATCACTGCGTGAAGAGAGAGAGTTTGGTCCTGAGCTCACTCTGTAGTCACAGCTCACCTCCTTACGCCTCACTGACTGTAGACGACTGATCACATCACTATGTTCTGGAGTGAATTGACAGAACTGCTGTATGGGTGCTGAGGTGGCTTTTCTCTTCTTGATCTTTACTGTGAAGGACGGCTGACTCTCCTCTCCAACATACAGGTTACAGGTGGTGTCAGGACTGACGGATCCAGGAATCAAACAGATGATGTTGAAGTACCCATCTAATTTGACTGTAATGTCTGGTTTTGGATCTGTTGGGAAAAGACAGAGACTCCTTTTTGCATCACTCTATTTGAATGTAATGTATATGTCACAAGTGACACTCTTACTAAACTAGACCCAGCCATTCTCTTTATATTAGCTAACAGCATGTCTTATTTGATATCATGCCAATTTATGAGTGCCATTTAATCATGTGTGCTGTGTGTTTACAACGATTTCCTTTCACTTAATTCCTTACATTCTGGCGTGTGAAATGAAATGAAATCGCATGGATTATTTTGCTTGCTTATATGGTGTGGTGGATGATGGAGTGTGTCACTTGTCATTTAATTATAAATTAATTTTCAAAGTTTAAGTACTCATAGATATTGCAGAACATAATTAACTCACTGTTGTCTATTAGATGATAACAATGCATCTACACTTATGCAGTTTGGGTTAACAAGATAACTTTGATTGATGGTATTATTATTTAGTAAAAGTTAAAAACACTCACAAGGACCTTGGGCTTCGATGTATTGGAAGGTGACTGGAAATAACACAATAGGTCTTGATCAGGAAAATGTGCCATTCAAAGAAAGCATGAGAGACAAGAACACTTTGAAAAAGTTGGTTAAGTATCATATACTACAATGGATCCATGGGCATGTTATCAAGCTCTACTCATTCTGATCTGAACAAAATATAATGATAGAGGAAAATACATCAATACGATGATCAATGGAATAAGACACAATTATTACAGCCATGATCTTCAGAAATATATAAAGAGCTGAAGTAAAATATTAAAAGAGGAGAGAGAATCCTGTAGAACTAACAAATGATGGAACTTGGAATGGAGGAATAACTCACCGAAAAGGAGGATGACCAGAAACAGATGACCTGCCATATCAGGGATGAACAACGACATTTACCAGACATCTACAGACTCTTAGTGTGACTTCACAGAAGATGGTGACTGTCAGAGAGGATTGTTTGAATAGAGAAGTAGATGTGGAGCTTGTTCACAGGAAAACCACAGATATCAGAAACCAGTCTCATACGGAAAGTGTGGCTAATGTTGGAACATTCAGAATAAATGCTCAGTCACTGTCACACCCTGACCATAGTTTGCTTTGTATGTTTCTATGTTTTGTTTGGTCAGGGTGTGATATGAGTGGGCATGAGTGGGCATTCTATGTTGTGTGTCTAGTTTGTCTGTTTCTGTTTTTGGCCTGATATGGTTCTCAATCAGAAGCAGGTGTTAGTCATTGTCTCTGATTGGGAACCATATTTCGGTAGCCTGTTTGGTGTTGGGTTTTGTGGGTGATTGTTCCTGGTCTAGTTTGCACCAGTTTAGGCTGTTCCGGTTTTCACGGTACGTTTATTGTTTTTTTTATTGATCGTGTTTCATCTTCATTAAAGATGTATCTAAATAACCACACCGCATTTTGGTCTGACTCTCCTTCACCTAAAGAAAGCCGTTACAGTTACTATTTTTATCTCAGGCTATTTGTCTTTAACAGCTGATATGTTGTATAATTACATGGCTTCAATTACATTTGAGTTTGACAGCTAAGCTGAACTGAGTCTCTCTCTCTGATGACTCCAGAACTCACTTTCAGCTGAGGAAGGTCTGTGAGAATAGAATAATTGAGGGGTTGGCATTTTGTGGTTTTTAGACATTTTATTTGCTAACCAGGGTTAGCACTAGTTATACCTTGCGAAACTACCTTCAACTTAGTTTCCATGATTTCATCTGACTCTGGCTAAGTAGAAAAAGGGCTTAATTGACTAAATCTCATATCCTCCATTTACGGATCTTGAGTCCATTACCTCATACAGCGACAGTATGGGAAATTAAGTAGATAATATATTCCTTAGTTGCTTCATGTAATATCTTATGACAACAAACAGTATGATGAAATATCCCAAGAGGAACATGGTAGTCATGGCACAACAGTACTGTAGTAAAACGCCAAATGGACCTACCTTCTGGTCCTCTTCCCCTGTCTTACCCACCAAGGGTAGAGACAGAGATGACCTCGCCTACTGAAATACCGGATTGGGCAAAGCCACCAGAAGACAACTCAAGCCAACCAACTATTGAACCAGACTGGTGTCAGGAAGAATCACCCTCTGCCTCAAGTAACACCTCTGAATGGAAACAGCTGTTAGACTCATTGCTGATAGAGTAAGGGCACTGTCATAACCAGAGGCCCATATATGCACTGTAAGAAAAGTATTTCCTCATTGTTGCTAGAGTAATAGGCTCTGTCATAAACAGAGGCCCATATATGCACTGTAAGAAAAGTATTTCCTGTTGTAAGATATGTCACGACCCTCTCTGCTCTGAGGGAATGGGAGGAGCAGCGGATCGGGTGCAGAGAATCAAAAGGTATATAAAGAGACATTTGCCATTACTTTGGCGCTGACTTCTTGAATTCTGAATTCATTTAGACACCCATTTGAATTCGGGTGAATTGACACCTGACTCAAATTACTCAAAAGATTCTAACTGTTTGGATCTGAGAAGTGACTCTCCGATATACCGTTTAACTTCTTGCGTCGAGCAATCCCGGATCCGGGATCCTATTTATAGCCTCAAGCTCATTAGCATAACGCAACGTTAACTATTCATGAAAATCGCAAATGAAATGAAATAAATAGATTTGCTCTCAAGCTTAGACTTTTGTTAACAACACTGTCATCTCAGATTTTCAAAATATGCTTTTCAACCATAGCTAAACAAGCATTTGTGTAAGAGTATTGATAGCTAGCATAGCTATAAGCCTAGAATTCAGCCAGCAACATTTTCACAACAAGAAAATCATTCAAATAAAATCATTTACCTTTGAGGAACTTCAGATGTTTTCAATGAGGAGACTCTCAGTTAAATAGCAAATGTTCAGTTTTTCAAAAAAATATTATTTGTGTAGGACAAATCGCTCCGTTTTGTTCACGTTTGGCTATGAAAAAAACCTGTATCCAGTTATAGCCTCAAGCTCATTAGCATAACGTAACGTTAACTATTTATGAAAATCGCAAATGAAATTAAATGAATGTGCTAGCTCTCAAGCTTAGCCTTTTCTTAACAACACTGTCATCTCAGATTTTCAAAATATGCTTTTGAACCATAGCAAAACAAGCATTTGTGTAAGAGTATTGATAGCTAGCGTAGTATTTAGTGTAGCATTTAGCGTAGCATTTAGCGTAGCATTTAGCGGGCAACATTTGCACAAAAACCAGAAAAGGATTCAAATAAAATCATTTACCTTTGAAGAACTTCGGATGTTTTCAATGAGGAGACTCTCAGTTACATAGCAAATGTTCAGTTTTCCCTGAAAGATTCTTTGTGTAGGAGAAATCGCTCCGTTTTGTACATCACGTTTGGGTACCAAAAAAAAACGAAAATTCAGTCATCAAAACGGCGAACTGTTTTCCAAATTAACTCCATAATATCGACTGAAACACGGCAAACGCTGTTTAGAATCAATCCTCAATGTGTTTTTCACATATCTCTTCATTGATATATCGTTCGTGAATGTCTACTTTCTCCTGTGAATCGCTTGGGAAAAAGACGTGCAGTTGAAGATGACGCACCAATTTCGACGGAGGACAGCGGGCTGACACCTGGCAAATGTAGTCTCTTATGGTCAATCTTCCAATGATATGCCTACAAATACGTCACAATGCTGCAGACACCTTGGGGAAATGATAGATCGGGCAGGCTCATTCCTTGCGCATTCACAGCCATATAAGGAGACAATGAAAAACAGAGCCTCAAAAATCCTGCTCATTTCCTGTTTGAAGTTTCATCTTGGTTTCGCCTGTAGCATCAGTTCTGGGGCACTCACAGACAATATCTTTGCATTTTTGGAAATGTCAGTGTTCTCTTTCCAAAGCTGTCAATTATATGCATAGTCGAGAATCTTTTTGTGACAAAATATTGCGCTTAAAACGGGCACGTTTTTTTATCCAATAATGAAATAGCGCCCCCATAGATGTAACAGGTTAACTTTTGAACAGCTGTTCTGTCGCTTTGCGCCAGGTACGTGGGTGCTGATGCAAATATATCCAGAGTTCTCTGTAACCTCTCGATTGAGCTCAGTATCTCGACCTCGTTGCGGGCCACTGACACTGCGGTAGTTCAACGGGACTGAGAGACACTCTAGTCCGTAGGTTGATCGGTATACCGTTTAACTATTGAACAGCTGTTCTGTCGCTTTGCGCCAGGTACGTGGGTGCTGATGCAAATATATCCAGAGAGTTCTCCGTAGCCTCTCGATTGAGCTCAGTATCTCGACCTCGTTGCGTGCCACAGACTTTTTGATATTCCATTTGGGGCAGGGAATCTTCAGCGGGTTCTCTCATCCAGTTCAAACTTGAATCTCTAAATTTAGTGAACCGCCGACTTCAAGTCAACCTCTCAGCCAGTAGAGGGGAGTCGCTACCTAACTAAATTCTAAAAAGAACTCTGACCGATTGAAACTCTGCTCCTGATCTCGTGGGTCTCCTCGCCATCACTCAAAGGTAATTAAATAACTATTATAAGCATTTAATATAGAGATAGGTGTTATCATTGTACCAGGCATTTTATAGAGCATTAAGGCATTTGCATGTTTTGATTAACGCTGTGTGTGACCGAGTAAGAAATTGTGTATTTTGAAGTGTGTTTGATTGTAAAAGACAAAAAACAGAGTGTTTTCAAAAATAAACAGTAGTCTTATTTTGTCTCGAGTAAAAGGCTCTCTCGAGACAGTTAACGGCAAGGGAGATAACAACTCTGACACTCCCCGCTACCGGGACACTGGAAACGGAGGTCAATATTCTATGACAAAATGAGTTACCATTAACCTGTTGAAACTCTGGGGGCGCTATATCATTTTTGGATAAAAAGACGTGCCCGTTTTAAGCGCAATATTTTGTCACAAAAATATGCTCGACTATGCATATAATTGGTAGCTTTGGAAAGAAAACACTCTGACGTTTCCAGAACTGCAAAGATATTTTCTGTGCGTGCCCTAGAACGTGAGCTACAGGCAAAACCAAGATGAAACGGCATCCAGGAAATGAGCAGGATTTTTGAGGCTCAGTTTTCCATTGTCTCCTTATATGGCTGTGAATGCGAGAGGAGTGAGTCAGCCCTTTCTGTCGTTTCCCCAAGGTGTCTGCAGCATTGTGACGTATTTGTAGGCATATCATTGGAAGATTGACCATAAGAGACCACATTTACCAGGTGTCCGCCCGGTGTCCTGCGCCGAAATTGGTGCGCAAAAGTCAGCTGCAAGTATTTTTCCACAGAATTCAGAGAAGAATGCAAGGCTTCCACGAACGATATATCAATGAAGAGATATGTGAAAAAACACCTTGAGGATTGATTTCAAACAACGTTTGCCATGTTTCGGTCGATATTATGGAGTTAATTCGGAAAAAGTTTGACGTTGTAGGTTTCTGAATTTTCGGTTCGTTTCAGTAGCCAAATGTGATGTACAAAACGGAGCGATTTCTCCTACACAAAGACGCTTTCAGGAAAAACTGCACATTTGCTATGTAACTGAGAGTCTCCTCATTGAAAACATCCGAAGCTCTTCAAAGGTAAATGATTTTATTTATTTGGTTATCTGGTTTTTGTGAAAATGTTGCGTGCTAAATGCTACTCAAAATGCTAAGCTAGCTTAGCATACTCTTACACAAATTAGTGAATTGCTATGGTTCAAAAGCATATTTTGAAAATCTGAGATGACAGTGTTGTTGAGAAAAGGCTAAGCTTGAGAGTAGGCGCATTATTTTCATTTTATTTGCGATTTTCAGAAATCGTTAACGTTACATTATGCTAATGAGCTTCAGGCTATAACTGTATACAGGTTTTTTTCATAGCCAAACGTGAACAAAACGCAGCGATTTGTCCTACACAAATAATATTTTTTTGAAACACTGCACATTTGCTTTGTAACTGAGAGTCTCCTCATTGAAAACATCCGAAGCTCTTCAAAGGTAAATGATTTTATTTATTTGGTTATCTGGTTTTTGTGAAAATGTTGCGTGCTAAATGCTACTCAAAATGCTAAGCTAGCTTAGCATACTCTTACACAAATTAGTGAATTGCTATGGTTCAAAAGCATATTTTGAAAATCTGAGATGACAGTGTTGTTAAGAAAAGGCTAAGCTTGAGAGTAGGCGCATTATTTTCATTTTATTTGCGATTTTCAGAAATCGTTAACGTTGCGTTATGCTAATGAGCCTGAGGCTTTAGTCACGATCCCGGATCCGGGATGGGGAGTTTCAAGAGTTAAAAGACAAAGAGGAAGGTGTGTCCAGTAATGATTCATGAATTGTCTTATCGATCTATCTAAGTTTTATTTTCCAACCGATACATAGCCGACGGGCAGAGTAGTGAGAGTAAGTTGACTAAAGGTCTTCACACTTTAAACTAGATACATCACAGAGGGGAAATACTCAACCACAGGGAAATCATATAGAGACTGGTAGGACTAGTGCTTAATAACAACTCAAGGATCAATTAGTGGTGAAACAAATAGTCTAGAGGATAAACGTGGGGTTCACACATCCCAGCTAGAGCTCGACCGTTGAGAGTGACAAGGCAAAAGACCTCTCTATGCGGACAACGTATCGATAAAGAAAGAGAGGCAGGGCTACGCGAGTGGTCCTGGTTATACCGAGATAACCTGAAGTATCTATAGTGCCCTGTCCAATCCAGGGAACGGGACGCTAACCACCTCTAGCACCCCGCTGCCGGCCAAGGGGCGGGGCTGAAGGTTTCGTATCGCGACAGTACGTGGTTTACAACCATTGAAAGAGTCTTCTTACCCTGCATTGAGACTGCAGAAGGCTCACTGTATATGGATCTAAACTGTGAACCTGTAGCACTGTACTGCCATTGTATTTTGACCTCAGCTGGTGAACTTTGACCTGTTCATCTGAGCAGCTGAGCTCCTGTGAGTGTATGTCTACAGAATGAAGCTAGAGTAAGTTCACTCTTCCCACTATGTAGAAGAAACACTGAGTTACAGAGGCAAAAGGAGGATTCAGACAGCTCAGCTTAACTAAACTGAGTCTCTCTCTCTCTGATGACTGCAGGACACACTGTCAGACTAGGCTGAGGAAAGTCTGTGAATAATATTTCACACGACGGCGATGTGATAAATCTTGAATATTGTCTAAGTCTCAAGTTCCCTTCATCAATATCATTGTACCCACAAACATAGAACACTGAGAGACAGTGAATGACATCTCCATATTAAGTTAACTAGCCTTTTACTGAACAGATGACAGTGTCATGACGTTGGGATTTGGGTAAGGTTAATGACCCCACCCCATAAATACCTTTCTCCCTTTCCTCTCTCTTGACTCTACCGAAGGACTCTTGAAAAGCCTTTGTTAAACATAGAGAGTCTGGGAACATCAAAAGGTGGGGGGAAAGGAACCATATTTCGGTAATCCAACCAGTTGAAAATATGCATTGGTACTCAATGAATATGATGCCAAATAAGTTGGCATCTGAGACATTATGACTGATGACAGGATGACATAACTGTATCTTGGAAAGTCTACACATTCTTTCAGATTCACATGGAATTGTTGTGCAATTTAAATGTTTAAATATGAAACTACTTGTGAAAAGATTAAATGTAATTTTAGCTTCCAAATGAGAGAATTGGGTTTTCATAAGGTTAAAGGTCTGCTCAGTGGCCCGCCCATGTGAAGAGACATTGGTTATAAACTATGAAATACGCCCTTCTCTCCCCTCCTATATAAAGCCTTTGACGAAAATGTACCTTTCTGTTCCGAAGACATGAGGACGACGGTCCCACGTTAAAAGGGCTCAGATGATAACCTAACAGAATATAGCACAAGCTTAAAAGTATGGCAACTTGGTATGAACTTTGAACTCTTATTCACTTCGAAAGTGATACCTCCTAGCCAATTGAGTTAGCCGAGGCCACGATAAATGTGGGCTAGGAAAGGCCGGACGACGTATCCAGTTTACCACCAGAGACATTCTTCCGAGGACAGGAAGATCTCTGTTGGGCAACACGGCCTTCCATCTACGACCAACCCATTGAAGCGCAGCTCAGAGTAAATATTCCTACCATTTTCCTAATCCAAATGGGCTGTTATGTAAAATGTATAGGATTCTGTATTTACAATAGCATGGCTCACGAGGTCCCATTGACACCCAAAACTCTTTGTTCCTTGCCTTCCCTCACTTTCATTCAAACCTAACCCCCTCTCTTTGTGTAACCAACCGTCATATTGTTTCTGTCCACAAGGGACGTTTTTCATTGATGACATAATTAGTAATCAATGTACTATCCATTCTGTGTTTAATTGAATTATGTGTGATTATTTAGCTATTTAATAAATAAATAAACCAAATGTTGTATTGCTGATTCAACTTGTTCGCCAGGGCTTGTGAAGATTCTACCAAGAATTCTATGATGTTCAGATTAGACTGAATAAGGTGACGATTGATAATTGACTGCTACTGATGTGTCACGACTTCCTCGGAAATCAGTCCCGCTCCTTGTTCGGGCGGTGTTCGGCGGTCAACGTCACCGGCCTTCTAGCCATCGCCGATCCACTTTTCATTTTCCATTTGTTTTGTCTTTGTCTTACACACCTGGTTTCAATTCCCCAATTACCTGTTCACTATTTAATCCTCTGTTCCCCCATTTTCGTTTGTGAGTGTTTATCTGTTCATGTATGCGCACGTGAGGCTGGTTACGCTGGGTTATGTTAAACCATAATTTGTATTTCGTGTTAGTTCGTGCCGTCTGCTTTTGGGTCGCCAAATAAAAGGCTACTAACTATCTGTTTTGCTACTAACTATCTGCTCTTCTGTACCTGACTTCCTACAGCCCTTCAAGCACACCATTACATGATGTAAAGATTACTAGGTCTTTAAAAACATCTTAAGACTAGGGGGCACTATTTTCACGTCTGGATGGAAAGTGTGCCCAATATAAACTGCCTTCTACTTAGGTCCAGAAGCTAGGATATGCATGTAATTGGTAAATGTGGATAGAACACACTCTAACGTTTCCAAAACGGTTAGAATTATGTCTGTGCGTAAAACAGAACTTATTTGGCAGGCGAAACCCGGAGGACAAACAATCCAGGAAATATTTTTGAGGTCACTCTCTTTTCAATTGGTTTTCTATGTGGATCTAGATTTCTAAGGCACTTGCTTGTTTCTATCGCTTCCACTAGATGTCAACAGTCTTTAGAAATTGGTTGATGTTTTTCCTTTGAGTAATGAAGTATGGCTTTTCAGAACGAGGGTCGAGTCTAGTGTTCTGTTGTGGTTGTGGCGCATGACCTGAAAGCTCGCTCCACTTTGTTTTCGTCCTGTATTGAACACAGTTTATCCCGTCTTAAATTTTATCGATTATTTACGTTAACTTCTTGATGCACCCATCCCATTAGCGGGATCATTTTCGTCAACATCCGCTGAATTGCAGAGCGCCAAATTCAAATGAAATTACTAAAAATATTTAATTTTCATGAAATCACAAGTGCAATATAGCAAAACACAGCTTGTTGTTAATCCACCTGGCATGTCAGATTTCAAAAAAGCTTTTTGAAATAATCGAAAGCATACCAAGCGTTTATGTAAGGACATCTCTCTCAGCAGATAAAACACAACAAACAGCTAGCAGCCAAGAAGATTGGTCATGAAAGTCAGAAAAGCAATAAAATGAATCGCTTACCTTTGATGATCTTCGGATGTTTGCACTCACAAGACTCCCAGTTACACAATAAATGTTCCTTTTGTTCCATAAAGATTATTTTTATATCTAAAATAACTCCATTTGGTTGGCACGTTATGTTCAGAAATCCACAGGCTCGAGCGGTCAAGACCGGGCAGACGGAAATTCCAAATAGTATCCGTAAAGTTCGTAGAAACATGTCAAATGTTTATTATAATCAATCCTCAGGTTGTTTTTACAATATATAACCGATAATATTTCAACCGGACTGTAGCGTCTTCAATAGGAGAGAGAGAGAAAATGTCTGCTCCAAGCTGTTGCACAAGCAAAAGGCTGCTGGCACCCAGCCATCCAATGACGCATTGTGATCTTTCTCGCTCATTTTTCAAAATAAAAGCTAAAGACTGTTCAAACCATGGGGAAGCCATAGGAAAAGGAATCTGGTTGATATGGTGCAAAGGCAGGCTATGGAACAGAGAGCTTTCAGGAAAAACAACACTTCCAGGTTGGATTTTCCTCAGGTTTTCGCCTGTAATATCAGTTATGTTATACTCACAGACAATATTTTGACCGTTTTGGAAACTTTAGAGTGTTTTCTATCCTAATCTAATTACATGCCTATTCTAGATTCTGGGCATTAGAAATAGGCAGTTTCATTTGGGTACGTTTTTCATCCAAACATCAAAATACTGCCCCCTACATTCAACAAGGTAAAAAATCCCTAAAGTTGGATTAGGAAAGTTGTTTGAAATGTTTGGACAGCATTTACAGGTAAATTATTAGATACTTTGTAGTCATGTTGCGCGAGTTGGAACCGGTGTATTTTCTGAATGAAATGTGCCAAATAAATGGACATTTTGGGGAACAATTTATCGAACAAAAGGACCATTTGTGATGTTTAACCTCTTACATCTATGGGGGCGCTATTTCATTTTTGGATGAAAAACGTTCCCGTTTTAAACAAGATATTTTGTCACAAAAAGATGCTCGACTATGCATATAATTGCTACCGTTCGAAAGAAAACACTCTGATGTGTCCAGAAATAAAAAGATATTATCTGTGCGTCCCCTAGAACGTGAGCTTCAGGCAAAACCAAGATGAGATGGCATCCAGGAAATGACAAGGATTTTTGAGGCTCTGTTTTCCATGGTCTCCTTATATGGCTGTGAATGCAAGAGGAGTGGGTCAACCCTTTCTGTCGTTTCCCCAAGGTGTCTGCAGCATTGTGACGTATTTGTGGGCAGATCATTGGAAGATTGACCATAAGAGACCACATTTACCACGTGTCCGCCCGGTGTCCTGCGCCGAAATTGGTGCGCAATTGTGGGCAGACCATAAGAGATCACATTTACCACGTGTCCGCCCGGTGTCCTGCGCCGAAATTGGTGCGCAAAAGTCACCTGCCAGTATTTTTCCATGCGATACAGAGAGGAAAGCAAGCTTCCACGAACTGCATGTCAATGAAGAGATATGTGAAAAAACACCTTGAGGACTGATTCCAAACAACGTTTGCCATGTTTCGGTCGATATTATGTAGTTAATCCGGAAAAAGTTTTACGTTGTAGGTGACTGAATTTTCGGTTCGTTTCGGTAGCCAGACGCAATGTAGAAAACGGAACGATTTCTCCTACACACAGACGCTTTCAGGAAACACTGCGCATTTGGTATGTAACTGAGAGTCTCCTCATTGAAAACATCAGAAGCTCTTCAAAGGTAAATGATTTTATTTGGTTATCTGGTTTTTGTGAAAATGTTGCGTGCTACATGCTACTCAAAATGCTATGCTAGCTTTGCATACTCTTACACAAATTAGTCAATTTCTATGGTTCAAAAGCATATTTTGAAAATCTGAGATGACAGTGTTGTTAAGAAAAGGCTAAGCTTGAGAGCAGATGCATTATTTTCATTTTATTTGCGATTTTCAGAAATCGTTAACGTTGCGTTATGCTAATGAGCCTGAGGCTTTAGTCACAAACCCGGATCCGGGATGGGGAGTTTCAAGAAGTTAATGGACATATTGGAGTGCCAACAGAAGAAGATTTTCAAAGGTAAGGCATGAATTATATTGTTATTTCTGACTTTTGTGTCACGCCTGGCGGGTTGAATTATGATTTTCATGTGTTGGTATGCTGGGCGCTGTCCTCAGATAATAGCATGGCTTGCTTTCGCTGTAAAGCCTTTTTGAAATCTGACACTGTGGCTGGATTAACAAGAAGTTCATCTTTAAACCTATTGTTAACACTTGTATGATTTATTAATTATTATGAGTATTTAAACATTCTTTCATTGTGCCCCGACTTTCTAGCTAATTACATTTACATGATTAGTTTAATCAGGTAATATTAATTACAGAGAATGATACAGAATGATTCTGTAGAATAGCATGTCATATCACTTAATCCGGCATAGCCAAAAATAGGATGTCTTCCCCTCTGTACAGAGACTCAGGCCTCACTCTAATCCAATGGTGTGTGTGTGTGTGTGTGTGTGTGTGTGTGTGTGTGTGTGTGTGTGTGTGTGTGTGTGTGTGTGTGTGTGTGTGTGTGTGTGTGTGTGTGTGTGTGTGTGTGTGTGTGTGTGTGTGTGTACAATATGAATGAGGCACGGGCCTCCTTGTTGAGAAGGACAGAACGAGTCACTCGGTTTGGATTTGGGTTAGCACAGACTGCTGAAAGAGAAGAAGAAAGGGGAGATGAAGAAGATGAGGAGGAGGAAGGAGGGAGTCAATGAGCAGGAGAGACGGCTGTAAAGGTATGGCAGGAAATCTCATGGGTGTCCATGGATGGCATCAAACATATAAAATCTATAGCCTCCTTGCACCATTTCCTCAGAGTCTCCAGCTGATTCTATGTACAACACAGTCTTCTACAGTTTATAAGCACATCAGGTTTTGGGATCAACTCCCTATTGAATGACATGGATGTACAATGTCCATGTCTCTCAGCTGTTTCTCTGGTAGGACACCATGTTGTGTGAGCACCAATGATCTAAAGCACCATTAGAAGTATCCCTGCAACAGGGGAGGAGGAGGTGCATAGGTGCATATCACGCTGAAAAACACATTATAACAACGGAATCTGATTGGTGTATGTTCTGAATAGACCATTCTGATTGGTACTCATGCTGCTTTAATACATCTAAACACTTTTTGATTGGTGCCCTTGACTCATGACTGGATTCAAAGTGGCATTATTAGTTCTGACGTCTGCATAGATTGGAGTTCTGACTGCATCTGGTTCAACTGAGGTAACAGGAGAGATACACAGATGGCAGCCCTAAGCCCAAAGTCCCTGCGAAACCCCCAGGACAGGGCCCTGCCCATAAGGCCATGCCAGACTGCACATTAACGGCACAAGGAAACCTTCAGTAGTCGAGGCAAGGCAGGTGGCTGCTGGTCAGATAAGAGCTCTAGTGGCTGTTTTATTCAAATAAGAGCTCTTTCTTGTTATGATTCACTTTGCACAAAGCACTCATAGCCATGGTCTAGCACTGCAAATGAAAAACACTCAACAGATTTAAAAAATAAATAAAAAATAAGTAGCACAACTTCACTTTTAGACATACAGCAAAGGAACTTCCTCTGAAGTAGGTTAGCTGTTAACGCATATGTAACTAAAGCTGTAACTGTACGGCACTTCATTAAATAGGTGGAAAGAGAGCAGGCTATCTCTGACAAAGAGAAAACTACAAAAAACAACATAGTAAAAGAAGCACTGTGAAGCTGCTGTGTTTGACTGTCAGTGGGGTGGAGCCTGCCAGGCAGGGGAGCCAATCACAGCCAGCCGGGGTCAGCAGGGTGGGGCAAATCAGGTAAACAGGGCGGAGCCAGTCAGGTGAAACGATCAGAGAAAGGACTGTTGATAAAAAGGAACTAATCAGGTGAAAAGCTCAGGTAAGCAAAGCAGGCGGAGACAGGAAAGTGGACCAATTAGATGCAGGTTGGTGAGAACGGGGGAGCAAGCCAGGACTGGGTTCACAGAAACAGCATGGCCACTGCCCTTAAAATACGTCACTCATTGCTTCAAGCCACACCCACCCAAACGGGAGGAAACGAACCTAGAAGTCTGTTCAAGAATGTACAATAATGTTTTGGGGTTCCGCAGCGGAGCAAATGTTCAAGGGAACTGAGCGCACCTCATGTAAACAGGGAAGAGCCCATCGTTAGATCTTAGCCAGGTGGGTGAAGAGTGGAGCTAGTCTTATGAGAGTGGGTGGGGCTCTGTAGGGACGTCAGGTGACAGACAGGTTAGCTAAGCATCTTGACAACTATACCAGAGTGGCTGTGTGAGTTTGGCTGTGTGAGCAGAACCACGGAGCTGAGACCAGACAGCTCAGATATCTGTCTGTCTGAGTGTGACCCAGTCTGTCCAACCCAGTCTAACATCACAACACCTGTGTGTCTGTAGGAAGACTCCTCCTCCCCAGAGTTACTCTCAAAGAGCTGCAGCTGCCCCTCTTCACATGATGGCTCTTCAGTCACCTGTAAAAACACACACAATAGTAAAATCAGCACTACGGTCGTTACTGTCCACTTACAGTGATCGTCGACTGAACACTAACCAGTAACTCACAGTGCTTTATTTTACATCTATAAATGTATCCTGACTGGAACATTCCTGGAATCAGGAAAGAATAATCATATCTCAAAAACTTGGGAATTTTGCAACCCTAAAGAGGACTCTCCAAATAAAGTTTGACTGAATCTAGAAGTGGGTTGAACCTCAACTGTCAGTCTCCTCATCTGGCCCTCCCACCTGCTTCATCCCTCCTCTTCCTCCTCCTCCTCTGTATCCTCATCCCCAGTAGAATATAAAATAAAGGACCCATTGAAGTGTGGATTGTATGGTGGTAACAAAAGGTTGGTAGGTAGTCAATGTATTTCAGCATCATGGAATGGCTGTGCACCTCCAATAGTGACTGAATCATCGACAAGGGAGGGAGGGTTACTTATCAGTCAGCAAAACATTTTTTACCACAGCACACTCTTAACACAGAGAGAAAACAGAAGAGAAAAAAGGAAGAGAAAGAGAAAAGGCAGGAAGTTGTTTCAAAACATTTCACCCCTCAGAGCAACGTCAGCGCTTTGGTTGTCATGGACACGATTACGCCCAAATGCCCTCCTCGTCATCCTATCGGTGACAGTGTTATATGGCCGGCAGAGAAGGTCACAGGAAGTGAAGAGAGTAGAAAGAAGTTAGTATAAGTCAAAGGTTATGTATTAGTCAACGAGGGGATATGCATTCTATGGAAAATAATGAATGACGTGGAATGTGTGTTCCTCGACGCACCGGCTATAGCTACGTAGTGATCCTGTACAAAAAAATGATAACAGATTAAAACTGCAGTAAAAGCGCAGTAACTGCAGTTGACTGTGGTATTTTGGACTCAGCAATTGCAGAACAACTGCAGTTGAACAGCAGTTATACTGCGCTGTAACTGCAGTTAAACTTCAAAATTACTGCAGTAATTTTTATTTTATTTTGGACGGAGTATTTACAGCATACTGCATTTATACAGCACTCTGCAGTTACACTGGACACTAACTGCAGTTATACTGTAGTGTACTGCAGTTATACTGCTCTCTGACTGCAATATTTTTTTCGTAAGGGTGAATTACCATGAATAAAAAAAATACAGAACTGTCTCAATAGCAAATTATTGCAGGATGTCCAATGATATGCAGTAACACATTTGCCACTGGAAACATCCAATGAGGTAATTAACAAGTTTACTAGATAGATACAGTAGTTGCCTTGGTAACCAAACAAACTGACTTGCTAGTTTAGCTAACCAAACCATAAATCCACGCTTGCTATTATGAAAATCAAATTCCACAATGCCAATAATGTTTTCAAAACATAGAACCTTTAAGTGATAACGCCCGAGAAGCAGGTGTTTGAAGGATATATTGGCACGGGTGTTGTTAAGTCCGGGACGATGTTACCAACATATTCAAATTATGATTGACGTTTTGATTGATGTTTTGATAAAAAGTAATTCTGATTAATTTATTCATACTATTTCATCCTTCCACACGATATAGTCCTGAAACAATTCTAAGGTTGCTATCCAAGCTGGCTGGTTGTTCGTTCTACTGGTTCGGTTGCCAGAGACGCGACCAAGTCATTCAGTCTTTTTGTTCTGCATCTATGGATGCGACCCAGTCATTCATTCTAAATGTTCCATTGCCATACTGGCTGGTAACGTTCTTCTCCCTTAATTGCTAGCTAGCCATCTACGGCTAACTTACAGTCACATTAAACAGTGCAGACAGAATAACAACAGTTGCTGCATATGTTTAAGCTGTTTTAAGGCGATATTTATTTGGATACATCCATAATAAGGATAATTTGATAAAGATTTCAGTTTTGCCACATAAAAATAATCTACAAAATCTGGGGAATTGAGCTCTAGAAACTGATAGAGGTGTCCACTTTTGGTTATTTTACCAACGATGCAACTATAAACGTGATATTGGATTATCTTCTGGGGTGAAATATCGGTAAATTTAACCTGTTCTTAAGGTCTGAACGCGGTGGCACGGGTTCCATTCCCGCCATTGCGCTGACTGAATTCTGGAGCTTTTGATTGTCAATCATTTATTTGTATGTTTTGCCTGGAAAGTTATGGTTGCTCGTGTTTGTATAAGATATAAACTGAACGCTTTTAATAGCTTGTCTGGTTCAAATTGATAGAAGCGACAAATGGAACTTTTTCAATAGATTGTTTAGGTTAAATTGATGGTGACTAATTCAACTTAAAATACATTAATCTATTTAATTTTATAAGACATATTGTCTACGTTCAATAAATTATCTGCTGAATAATGTATTATAATTGAGTCACTAAATTATTTACCAACAGAAGACAGTTACCTCAATAAATAATCTTGAATACAATGGGGAGATACTGGCTGATAGGAAGGATTACCTAAATGTTTCATTTTATAGATTGACTGACGCTACGTTATAATTACTTTTGGAGTCATGTGTGTTATTTTAAAGAATAGACATTTCATGGTGTGATAAAAGAGAAGAGGAAAGGTGTTGGGGTTTTAATCTAGGATAGAGGTAAGGAAAAACGCCGAAATGAGGTTATATTTTTTGCCCACTGGAAGAGGAAGAAAGGAGAGATCTGAAAGTTGTGAGTGAGTAAGACATTGGAAGAATAGATTCTGATGGATTATTGATTCTTGGTTTGATTGTTTAAGTAAAACCAGTTAATTTGAGCAGGAAAGTTCATGTAGTCTAACATTATAGTATGTTTCCATTATATTGGAACAATGTCAGGTCATTAAAGGTGATTGCTGGATTGGGTAATGTGTAAGAGCCCGTTGGCATAGAAGACTAAACTAATATGTTAAGTGGGGGAGTATCATAGATTTTAATTATAGTGTTGTTAATACAATAGATCAAAACAATTTCATATGTTTTGGGAATGAAAGCTTTGTGGATATGAGTGGGAAAAAATAATAAGTTTGTTTGATTTAATGCTGATGAGACAGCGCCAACTTTGAAAGATTTTAGATTTGTTTAAAAAACAGGATTGGTTTTTGCTAAATTTATATCAACAGGTTGAAATTATTAGATTGCTGATTAAAGTTTTTTAGGAGTTGATATTAACTTAATTAAACATTGTATCATACATATACATTGATTTGATTAAACGTATGATTAATGATTTGAGATGGTGGAATTATCATTAGGTTTGGTTTATAGTTCACGTTTGAGTTTCTGAATCGATGTAGTGTAAATGAATACTAATGTCTAAGTGTTTTGTGTTTTCTCAGGAAAATGGATATTTCACTGTCTCTCTCTGGAATGTTTCCAGGGACTATACTCTTGGGGAGAGTGAGTGAAATTGAGGCCATAAACTACCACATTGGAGGGGGCCTGGAAGTTTTTTGTTTCAGTGCAAGGGTATTAAATGTATTAAAGGGGCACTCACCACATCGGATTTTAATGAGTTTTTATTTTCTGACTTTTCATTACACATGCAAATTCTTTTGATAAAGGAACGTTCTGGGAACATGGAAATACAAAAATGTTGGAACTAGTTGATTATTGTTTGCAAATTGTTTTATATAGTGAAAAACACTGCTTTGAAGGGTTTTGTATGACCTATGACCTTCTGATGACTTTTCGTTGTGGCTTGATCACCCGCATTGGAAAGCCATTTGGATAATGAAATTATGGTCATTTGTAATACTGCTTTCAAAATAATTTGTGTAATTGGTAAATATGTTTCTTAGCCATTCTAGTTTCAATAGAATGTTTTGATATTCTCTCTGTGAAATATGTTTAGATATGTGTATTAAGAATAATTGGTAAAAGTAATCATTTATCATGTAGTTAATGAACTGAACTAAACTGTTGTTCTGATCTGTTCTTTCGAGTTATCATGAAAAGTGACATCAGACGGTATCTTAATGCATGGAAGAGATGATTGGACCGAATGGTGTGTGCACCTCAAAACCCCCTCTAACTGGCTGAAGAAGGGTGACAAAGGCGTTGAAGGAGGCTTTCCAAATCACTTCTACCGAGAGAAAGAACCAAGCCAGAAATTGGTGTACAGTATCAGATCTAAGCTATCAACTGCTTTTCTTTCATGAGTCCACTTGGAGTGATCATGGAGAGAGATCTGTTCTAACATTTTCTTATGATGCTGGTATATTGGTTGACGAATGGACAAGACATGAGTGGTAAAGATGAGACATTGAAATTGGGACATTATCATGGGCCGTCCACTTTGAACTGTAAAGCTATCTGAAGAAAAACTAACGAGACGCCAGAAGATGCTGCAGTGCCTGAGAGGG
>NC_088216.1:45981412-46007976 GCF_036934945.1 Oncorhynchus masou masou | reverse complement strand
AATGTGATTTTCTGGATTTTAGTTTTAGTCTCTCACAGTTGAAGTGTACCTATGATAAAAAATTACAGACCTCTACATGCTTTGTAAGTAGGAAAACCTGCAAAATCGTCAGTGTATCAAATACTTGTTCTCTCCACTGTATGTTGTGTTTGATAAAGTTCATAATTATATAAAAAAGTTTACATTGGCGTGTTACATTCACTAGTTCCAAAACAACAGAAATATTCATCATAAACGTAGATGATAATACAAGTTATACACATGGAATTATAGATATACTTCTCCTTAATGCAACCGCTGTGTCAGATTTCAAAGAAAACAGAAAAATATATCCATGCAATAATCTGAGACGGCGCCAGAATAATAGTCACATAGCCGTCATGATGGGAGTCAACTATAACCATAAATTACATGCTAAATATTCTCTTACCTTTGATGATCTTCATCAGAAAGTCTCCCAGGAATCCCAGGTCCACAATAAATGCTTGATTTGTTCGACCATGTCCATTATTTTATGTCCAATTAGCTACTTTTGTTAGCGTTTGGTACACCTATCCAAACGCTGGAGCTGGTCCACAGTTTCTTTGGACAAAAACTTCAAAAAGTTATATTACAGGTCGAAGAAACATTTCAAACTAACTACAGAATCAGTCATTAGGATGTTTTTAACATCCAGCTTCAATAAAGTTCCAACCGGATAATTCCTATGTGTCTAGAGGAAGAATGGAATGCAGGAAGAAATCATGTTCTTGCGTGTGAGCTGGAACTGGCACTCTGCCAGTAGCCTGATGCATTCTGTTCTTATTCAGCCCCACTTCACAGCAGAAGCCTCATTCAAATTTCAAGACGGTTGACATCTAGTGGAAGCCCTAGGAAGTGAATCTTCATTCATATCTAACCGGGATTTCAAAGGGGAATGGTTGGAAAATATACCAGCCTCAGATTTCTCACTTCCTGTTTGTATTCCTTCTCAGGTTTTTGCCTGCCATATGAGTTCTGTTATACTCACAGACATCATTCACAACAGGTTTAGAAATGTCAGTGTTTTCTATCCAATACTAATAATAATATGCATATATTAGCAAATGAGACTGAGGAGTAGGCCGTTTATTTTGGGCAACTTATTCATCCAAGCTACTCAATACTGCCCCCAGCCATAGGAAGTTAAGGAAAAGTTTATCTAACGTTCCATGTATAATAGTCGTATATTTATCAATGTTTATTATGAGTATTTCTGTAAATTGATGTGGCTCTCTGCAATATCACCTCATGTTTTAGAACTACTGAACATAACGTGCCAATGTAAACTGAGATTTTTAAAAATAAATATAAACTTTATCAAACAAAAACATATATGTATGTCGTAACATGAAGTCCTATGAGTGTCATCTGATGAAGATCATCAAAGGTTAGTGATTCATTTTCTCTCTATTTCTGCTTTTTGTGACTCCTCTCTTTGGCTGACTTGTGGTGTCCTAACAATCGTTTATGGTGCTTTCGCTGTAAATCCTCTTTGAAATCAGACACTGTGGCTGGATTAACAAGAATTGTATCTTTAAAATGGTGTATAATACTTGTATGCTTGAGGAATTTTAGAGATTCATGTTGTTTTGAATTTGGCGCCCTGCACTTTCACTTGCTGTTGAGGTTCCGCTAGTCCTAGACAGGTAAATTAATTAAGGGACCAAGTGATTGGCAAGTGCAACTCAAATGTGTTGTGCAAATGGTTTCTGTATGAAAGGGACCTCACTCTCATCGCAATTCAACAGGAAAATGAACATTAACCTCTTACATCTATGGGGGCGCTATTTCATTTTTGGATGAAAAACGCTCCCGTTTTAAACAAGATATTTTGTCACAAAAAGATGCTCGACTATGCATATAATTGATAGCATTCGAAAGAAAACACTCTGACGTGTCCAGAAATACCAAGATATTCTCTGTGCGTGCCCTGGAACGTGAGCTTCAGGCAAAACCAAGATGAGATGGCATCCAGGAAATGACAAGGATTTTGAGGCTCTGTTTTCCATTGTCTCCTTATATGGCTGTGAATGCGAGAGGAATGAGTCAGCCCTTTCTGTCGTTTCCCCAAGGTGTCTGCAGCATTGTGACGTATTTGTAGGCAGATCATTGGAAGATTGACCATAAGAGACCACATTTACCAGGTGTCCGCCCGGTGTCCTGCGCCGAAATTGGTGCGCAAAAAGTCACCTGCCAGTATTTTCCCATGCGATACAGAGAGGAAAGCAAGCTTCCACGAACTGCATATCAATGAAGAGATATGTGAAAAAACACCTTGAGGATTGATTCCAAACAACGTTTGCCATGTTTCGGCCGATATTATGTAGTTAATCCGGAAAAAGTTTTACGTTGTAGGTGACTGAATTTTCGGTTCGTTTCGGTAGCCAGACGCAATGTAGAAAACGGAACGATTTCTCCTACACACAGACGCTTTCAGGAAAAACTGCGCATTTGGTATGTAACTGAGAGTCTCCTCATTGAAAACACCAGAAGCTCTTCAAAGGTAAATTATTTTATTTATTTGGTTATCTGGTTTTTGTGAAAATGTTGCGTGCAAATGCTACTCAAAATGCTATGCTAGCTTTGCATACTCTTACACAAATTAGTCAATTTCTATGGTTCAAAAGCATATTTTGAAAATCTGAGATGACAGTGTTGTTAAGAAAAAGGCTAAGCTTGAGAGCAGACGCATTATTTTCATTTTGTTTGCGATTTTCAGAAATCGTTAACGTTGCGTTATGCTAATGAGCCTGAGGCTTTAGTCACAAACCCGGATCCGGGATGGGGAGTTTCAAGAAGTTAACAACCCAGACGGGAATGGAACAAAATAGGACAAAGTCTAACAACATTTTCATCTTCATCCAAGAAAGTCAAGCCATCTAAGGATGACTAAGCTGTTACATATTGTCAGGAGGGCCATACTGGACAGGAATGTACCATCACATAAGGTAAACAATGCAACACAAATGGAAAAGACGGACATTTCTCTCCTAAATGTGCAGGACAAAGACAAAACTGATTGTAAATCAAGTCAAAAATACACCTGCTATACAAAATGACAAAACAGACAACAGTAATGATTTGAATTAAAAAAATGGAAAATGTATATATCTGACATGGAAAATATATATATCTGACATGGAATATACAGTGCCTTGCGAAAGTATTCGGCCCCTTGAACTTTGCGACCTTTTGCCACATTTCAGGCTTCAAACATAAAGATATAAAACTGTATTTTTTGTGAAGAATCAACAACACGTGCGACACAATCATGAAGTGGAACGACATTTATGGGATATTTCAAACCTTTTAACAAATCAAAAACTGAAAAATTGGGCGTGCAAAATTATTCAGCCCCCTTAAGTTAATACTTTGTAGCGCCACCTTTTGCTGCGATTACAGCTGTAAGTCGCTTGGGGTATGTCTCTATCAGTTTTGCACATCGAGAGACTGAAATTGTTTCCCATTCCTCCTTGCAAAACAGCTCGAGCTTGGTGAGGTTGGATGGAGAGCATTTGTGAACAGCAGTTTTCAGTTCTTTCCACAGATTCTCGATTGGATTCAGGTCTGGACTTTGACTTGGCCATTCTAACACCTGGATATGTTTATTTTTGAACCATTCCATTGTAGATTTTGCTTTATGTTTTGGATCATTGTCTTGTTGGAAGACAAATCTCCATCCCAGTCTCAGGTCTTTCGCAGACTCCATCAGGTTTTCTTCCAGAATGGTCCTGTATTTGGCTCCATCCATCTTCCCATCAATTTTAACCATCTTCCCTGTCCCTGCTGAAGAAAAGCAGGCCCAAACCATGATGCTGCCACCACCATGTTTGACAGTGGGGATGGTGTGGTCAGGGTGATGAGCTGTGTTGCTTTTACGCCAAACATAACGTTTTCCATTGTTGCCAAAAAGTTCAATTTTGGTTTCATCTGACCTGAGCACCTTCTTCCACATGTTTGGTGTGTCTCCCAGGTGGCTTGTGGCAAACTTTAAATTACACTTTTTATGGATATCTTTAAGAAATGGCTTTCTTCTTGCCACTCTTCCATTAAGGCCAGATTTGTGCAATATACGACTGATTGTTGTCCTATGGACAGAGTCTCCCACCTCAGCTGTAGATCTCTGCAGTTCATCCAGAGTGATCATGGGCCTCTTGGCTGCATCTCTGATCAGTCTTCTCCTTGTATGAGCTGAAAGGTTAGAGGGACGGCCAGGTCTTGGTAGATTTGCAGTGGTCTGATACTCCTTCCATTTCAAAAAGTTTACAGTTGACATTATTCTGTTGTCATTAATTCACTAAAGATCTGACCGGTTTATTGATAGTTCTATTCATAGTTGCTTGTATTTTCAGTCGTCCAGATTTGTGTACTTTTAGTCCATCTGATTTGTAGATTAATGTATAGAGTACTTCTCTCTTTTTGCTTAATTAAAGAGTTTGTTGTGTAATATGAGATCTCTTCCATTTCAATATTATCACTTGCACAGTGCTCCTTGGGATGTTTAAAGCTTGGGAAATCTTTTTGTATCCAAATCCAGCTTTAAACTTCTTCACAACAGTATCTCGGACCTGCCTGGTGTGTTCCTTGTTCTTCATGATGCTCTCTGCGCTTTTAACGGACCTCTGAGACTATCACAGTGCAGGTGCATTTATACGGAGACTTGATTACACACAGGTGGATTGTATTTATCATCATTAGTCATTTAGGTCAACATTGGATCATTCAGAGATCCTCACTGAACTTCTGGAGAGAGTTTGCTGCACTGAAAGTAAAGGGGCTGAATACTTTTGCACGCCCAATTTTTCAGTTTTTGATTTGTTAAAAAAAAAGTTTGAAATATCCAATAAATGTCGTTCCACTTCATGATTGTGTCCCACTTGTTGTTGATTCTTCACAAAAAAATACAGGTTTATATATTTATGTTTGAAGCCTGAAATGTGGCAAAAGGTCGCAAAGTTCAAGGGGGCCGAATACTTTCGCAAGGCACTGTATATATGGAATATGTGTGTGTTTGCTGTTCTACTCCATTCCATTTGAATATTTTTTTTTATATATATTCCATCAGATATAAATATTTTCCATGTCAGATATATATATTTTCAATTTTTTTATTCAAATGGAATGGAGTAGAACAGCAAACACACACATGGCCACTGCGCCTCCTACCCCTCTCCATGTCCATATGAAATAGCCATTGGGTGCTGTTCAGGGGAGGGCAGGCCCACAACAATGGCCGGAATTAAATGGAACAGTACTTCTCTCTCTGTTCTCTCTACTCTATACAATACATATCTGTTTATTTTATGTGATGATAAAAGGCTCATACAATATAAATATTTGTAAAAATGTTTTCTTTCACAGTGATAGTGACTCCGACTGGGAGCCCCGGTGCCAAGCTGCTGCTCTACCTCTGCCCCCTCTACTCCTGCCTCCAGTGGTGTTCATATGCCACAGTTCATTACTGCAGGCATGACTGTGCCTCAGGGCCAAAAGGGCACAGCATGGAGACGTCGTTGTGTTCTGTGTAGCATGACCTGCACCACTTGTTCAGTTTGCCTCTGCTTTACATCAGAAAGAGACTGCTATGGGACATGGCACAGGCAGCAAAATATTGTGTAGAGGACTTCCAAAGGGTACTGTTTTTAAAAATATTTATTTTCTAATATTCTTTTAAACATTTTTATTGTTGTGTGTGTTAGAATTGCTTTTTTATATGTTGTATATAGTTATTTGCACTGTTGTTTATAGTTATAGGTCATTTCACCAATTCGGCCACTTGGGTACATTTGGGCAACTTGTGTGGGACACCTGGGTGACTTCATGCTAAATGTCATGTAGCTCACCCATTCCTGAAGTTATAAGTCTGAAACTTTGCACACCTACAGTTGCCCTCTTGTGTTATCCATCAAAATGATCTCCAGCATCCTATCTGACTGTGTGGCTATTCTAGTACATGTGAAAGATGATGCTACAACAATAAAAAACAGAAAATGTATGCTCTTTCTTTCTCTTTTCTTCCACCAGATCAACTGTGTTGTATTCTCCTACATTCAAATAACACAAACTTCAGAATGTTTCCATTCAAATGATACCAATAATATGCATATCCTTGCCTCTGGGGCTGAGCTACAGGCAGTTAGATTAGGGTATGTCTTCAGGCGGAAATTGAGAACAAGGGATGCAGCCATAAGAGGTTAATAAATCAATGGCCAGCCAGTTAACATGTTAATTGACTCTTTAGTCGTGAAAGATGCACAGACATCTGTACTGGGAAAGAAATCAGCAGTTGCTCTTAGCATTTTGCACATAGGGGCAGAGGCACACAAACTCACTCCAAGATGATGACACAGACATTCCAAGCCGCACATCAAGAGGAATACGAAGACTGTTTCACAGGGCTGGTAAATCTGAAAGACTTCTAGTTAAGAATTAATGTAAATGTGACTGCCACACCCATGGCAAAGCTGGTACAGAGAATATCATTAATTATGTGTCAGATCCTCAGAGAGTTGTTTGCCATGAGGTGCCATGTTGAACTTCCAGTGACCAGTCAGTATGAGGTAGTGTGAGAGCGGTGACACCAAATTTAACACACCTGCTCCCCATTCAGACCTGAGACCTTGTAACACTAACGAGTCACATGACACCGGGGGGAGGGAAAATGGCTAATTGGGCCCAATTTGGACATTTTCACTTAGGGGTGTACTCAATTTTGTTGCCAGCGGTTTAGACATTAATGGCTGTGTGTTGAGTTATTTTGAGGGGACAGTAAATTTACACTGTTATACAAGCTGTACACTCACTACTTTACATTGTAGTAAAGTGTAATTTCTTCAGTGTTGTCACATGAAAAGTTATACTCAAATATTTACACAAATGTGAGGTGGACTCACTTTTGTGATATACTGTATCTACTCTACGAACAACCATCAGACAGGGTGATTGGAGCGCATGTTACACTGCACACCGATGTGTTCAAGGACTCTCTACTGCCGGACAGATAGTTCTATGAGGCAACCACATTACTATGCCACGGGCAGCTCAGAAACAGACTTTGATGTTAGCCCACGAAGGGCATCAAGGGATAGTAAAAATAAAACAGAGACTGCACACAAAAGTGTGGTGGCCAAACATTGATAAAGAGGTTGAACTGCTTGTGAAGTCCTGTCCAGCATGTCAAGTCAATGGCACACCACCAAAGCAGGTCAACACAGTCAGAACAGAGCTACAGAACCAGCTAAACCATGGCATATCCTAGCCATTGACGTGTGTGGGCTGTTTCCAACAGGAGCACACCTCGTAACAACAGACTACTACTGAAGATGGGTTGATGTGAGTATCCTAAACTGCATCAACACCGCCAATATAATCAAAAGGATGACGTTTGCAGTCCATGGGTATCCTGAGTCTATTGTGACGGATAATGGTGCTCCTCTCACCGCGAGTGATTTCCAAGCATTTGTGGAGGAAAACGGGATCCGACACCGCCACATCCTTCCATACTGGCCTCAGGCCATAGGCGAAGTTGAAAGACAGAACAGGACGCTTGCCAAAGCAATTCACACCACTCAATCAGAAGGGAAGGATTGGTGCACAGAACTACAGACATTTCCCATGGCCTACAGGAGTACTCCACACTCAGTCACAGGCCGCAGTCCAGCTGAACTGTTGTTCAACCTCCAAATTAGAACCAAATAGCCAGAGCTGTCAGCCTACATGCAGCCAGGAGCTGCACCACAAGAGAACACAATTTTGCTTGCTGATGCTGAAAGGAAGGAGATGGGCTGACAGAACGCAGACAGATCTAGGAGAGCAACTGAAAACACAATCCAACATGGTGACATGCTTCTGCTACAGCAACCAAAGCAAAACAAGTTGTCAACTACCTTTGTACCGGAGATACTTTATTTTGAGCACTAGATAATGTTTTGTTACGTTATAATGCATTGATCTGCAGTTTGGAGATCATAATGTTATTATAAATGTTAGTCAAACATCTGAGAAGAGGATGGATGTAGTGTATTAGTGACACCTAGTGGTGCAATACCAGTGGTGCACTATGGGTCACGTGAGAAAAGGAGGGAGGCTATGCTTGGGAGACCAGCAAGTAAATGATTCTTGAGAGTCTGTGTCACGTTGATACATTACAGAGACCAACAGACAATAGGCCCACTAAATATTTAAAAAAAGTTTACAGTTGACATTATTCTGTTGTCATTAATTCACTAAAGATCTGACCGGTTTACTGATAGTTCTATTCATAGTTGCTTGTATTTTCAGTCGTCCAGATTTGTGTACTTTTAGTCCATCTGATTTGTAGATTAATGCATAGAGTACTTCTCTCTTTTTGCTTAATTAAAGAGTTTGTTGTGTAATATGAGATCTCTTCTCACCAGGTTTCACCTCTCCTTTGACCCCCAGTACAGCACTGAATCCTCGGGTGTGTTGGTCATCTTAACCTAGTTAGTAGATAGAACCTAAACAAATATAATTGCTTTATGCTCTCCAGTTTTTTTGTATGTTGTTTATCCTTCGAAATTTGCCTCATTACTAAACAGAGGTTGATACTTGATTCATTAGATCAACCCATTTAGATACAACACCGCTCAAAAAAATAAAGGGAACACTTAAACAACACAATGTAACTCCAAGTCAATCACACGTCTGTGAAATCAAACTGTCCACTTAGGAGGCAACACTGATTGACAATACATTTCACATGCTGTTGTGCAAATGGAATAGACAACAGGTGGAAATTATAGGCAATTAGCAAGAGACCCCCAATAAAGGAGTGGTTCTGCAGGTGGTAACCACAGACTTCTCAGTTCCTATGCTTCCTGGCTGATGTTTTGGTCACTTTTGAATGCTGCTGGTGCTTTCACTCTAGTGGTAGCATGAGACGGAGTCTACAACCCACACAAGTGCCTCAGATAGTGCATCCTCATCCAGGATGGCACATCAATGCGAGCTGTGTCTGTCAGCATAGTGTCCAGAGAATGGAGGCGCTACCAGGAGACAGGCCAGTACATCAGGAGACGTGGAGGAGACAACAACAACCCAGCAGCAGGACCGCTACCTCCGCCTTTGTGCAAGGAGGAGCAGGAGGAGCACTGCCAGAACCCTACATAATGACCTCCAGCAGGCCAAATATGTGCATGTGTCTGCTCAAACGGTCAGAAACAGACTCCATGAGAGTGGAATGAGGGCCTGACGTCCACAGGTGGGGGTTGTGCTTACAGCCCAACACCGTGCAGGACATTTGGCATTTGCCAGAGAACACCAAGATTGGCAAATTCGCCACTGGCGCCCTGTGCTCTTCACAGATGAAAGCAGGTTCACACTGAGCACATGTGACAGACGTGACAGTTTGGAGACGCCGTGGAGAACATTCTGCTGCCTGCAACATCCTCCAGCATGACCGGTTTGGAGGTGGGTCAGTCATGGTGTGGGGTGGCATTTCTTTGGGAGGCCGCACAGCCCTCCATGTGCTTACTGATTCAGAAATAATGAATACCTTTCTTCTTGTGTAATCAGATACAGAATTAACTTTTATTACTTTCCAGCAGGTTTAAATGTTACTTTTCTTTGATCCCTGACAGCCCAGTGAGACCAACTAGTAACTATCGCTTAGTTTACTAATTAATTTTATTTCACTCTAATTCACTAAAGCTCCAACTGGTTTACTCATAAACCTTTTTTTTTTTTACTTTCACTCTAAAGTGTTATACTTTTCTTAGATATGAAACAAATGTAAATGTTTAATCTCATAACGTTTCTTCTCCTACGTCAGAGGTGTGTTGGTCATCTTTAGTTCGCAAAACTGAAACAAGTAGACTAACTTTATCTTACCCAGGTTTTGTAAAAACAGTATATTTATTAATTACAAATGTGCACACAGGAGGTCAAAGCTCCACAAAGAGTGTTGTGAATACAAAAATAGTCAAAAAAGAGTTCTGTGTAGGTATCCTTATTTAGTAATCCAACGGCAAAAATACACTTGCCTTTTCCTACTAGCGCTAACTTTGCTGATAACTACGTTGTTGAGGGAAAATCTAGTTGCTACGATTGTGATATGTTGTTCTCTCACCTAGCTATCTTAAGATGAAATAACGGATGTAAGTCACTCTCGATAATTGCACACTCTTGGCATTCTCTCAACCAGCTTCATGAGGAATGCTTTTCCAACAGCCTTGAAGGAGTTCCTAAGAGAAGCAGGAGGGTGGACCAGAGTAATGAAGACTTTTGTTGACAGTCTCCTAAATCACTGTGCATACCTTCAAACATACACACACACAGACACACACACACACACACACACACACACACACACACACACACACACACACACACACACACACACACACACACACACACACACACACAGACACACAAACATTATATTTGAACTTTTTAAAATGTTTTGTTTGACGTTTTATGCATCTTTGAGACTTCTGTGAATCCTCTTTTGAAATTGAGTTCATGGTAGTGTTGCAATTCAGTTCATAATTTAATTTACATAGTGTACATTCATACATTGACTGTACAAAAACATTAAGAACACCCCTCCCCCAGTTTGAAGTAAGTTACTAACTAGTGTTAGGGGCATGGAATCTACAAGGTGTTGAAAGCGTTCCACAGGGATGCTGACTCCAAGGCTTCCCACAGTTCTTTCAAGTTGGATGGATGTCCATTGGGTGGTGGACCATTCTTAATACACACGGGAAACTGTTGAACCCAGCAGCGTTAGAGTTCTTGACACAAACCGGTGCGCCGTTCAAAGGCACTTAATTATTTTGTCGTTCCCATTCACCCTCCTAGTGGCACACATACATAATTGATCTTTCAATTGTCTCAAGGATTAAAAATCCTTCTTTAACCTGTCTCCTCCCCTTCATCTACAATGCTTGAAGTGGATTTAACAAGTGACATCAATAAGGGATCATGGCTTTCTCTTGAATGAATTCACCTGGCCAGTCTATGTCATGGAAAGAGCAAGTGTTCAGTGTATACACAGACACAGACACACAGACACAGACACACACACACACACACACACACACACACACACACAGACACATAGACACACACACACACACACACACACACAGTTTTGCACACATTCATGAAAAAAGTCCTTGATGGCAGTGTAGTTCTAGCATCCCTTCACAATACTTTGTGAATGTTGACCTGTTTAAAGGTTTTATTTACATCGGCTAACGAGAGTATTATCACACAGTCATCCAGAACAACTGGTGCTTTTGTTTTAGTTTCAGTGTTGCTTGCCTCGAAGCGGGCATAAAATACATTTAGCTCGTCTGGTAGGCTCATGTCATTGAGCAACTCGCATGGGGTTCCCTATGTAGTCCATAATAGTTTTCAAGCCCTGCCAAATCCGACGAGCGTCAGAACCGGTGTAGTAGGTTTCAATCTTAATCCTGTATTGACGCTTGCTTGTTTGATGGTTTGTCTGAGGGCATAGCAGGATTTCTTATAAGCGTCTGGATTAGTCTCCCTTTCCTTGAAAACAGTAGCTCTAGCCTTTAGCTCGTTCCGGATGTTGCCTGTAATCCATGGCTTCTGGTTGGGATACGTAAGTCCAGTCACTATGGGGACGAAGTCGATGAACTTATTGATGAAGCCGATGACTGAGGTGGTATACTCCTCAATGCCATTGGATGAATCCCAGAACATATTCCAGTCTGTGCTAGCAAAACAGTCCTGTAGCTTCGCATCCATGTCATCTGACCACTTCTGTACTGAGGGAGTCACTGGTACTTCCTGCTTTAGTTTTTGTTTCTAAGCAGGAATCAGGAGGACAGAATTACGATCAGATTTGACAAATAGAGGGTGTGGGGGAGCTTCGTATGCATCTCTGTGTGTGGAGTAAAGGTGGTCTAGGATTTTTTTTTCTCTGTTTGCACGTGACATACTGGTAAAAATGAGGTAAAACTGATTTAAGTTTACTTTGTGTCTCTGCTGGGTTTTTTTATAACAAAGCCCATTGCAGCAGTAAGAAAGGCCCTGGTTCTGCTTTGCCCCTCACCATGACAGTAAGTACTACAACAGGTGTATTGGTCCTCTAAAGGACTGTCTGTCAGGATTTGGCCAGGGTTGTTCCAGTTTTTGGTCACTAGATGCCCCCATTGTGCTTTTTGACCTTTTGTTTTCCCTTGATCCCCATTATTATTTGCACCTGTGCCTCGTTTTTCCCTGATTGTATTTAAACCCTTAATTTTCCTCAGTTCTTTGCTCTGTGTTTGTATGTTAGCACCCAGCCCTAGTATTCTGTGAACTCTTGTTGATCCCGGTGGACTCTCTTGTGGAATTCTGTTTTTTTGTTCTTGTTTATTTATTTTTGCGTATCTTTTGAGGCTTTTTATGCTATACCTACCACCTTGTGGATTTACCTTTTTGTCTTGGAGGATTACCTTTGTTCTTGTGGAATTCCTTTTGAGGTTGTGGAGTTACATGTTTTCCTGAAGGACTTCCCTTTTTACTTTATTAAATACACCGTCTCAAGTACTGCTGTGTCTGCCTCATCTTCTGGGTTCTGCCGACTATTTGTGGCTCAGTTGGTTAAGTGACTGTTTCTCACTCCAGAGACCCAGGTTCGTAACCGGGTCCTGACACTGTCTTTGCAAATACTGTTTCCAATTGTACATTCAGTCAAAGGTCTTGGTTTTAACAATAATGTGCCACATTATAATATTGTGAACATGTCATCTTATAAATTGACTGAGCTCTGTTGTTTACAAAATAACATGGAATACCTTTTATTATTGTGTAGACACAATGAACTTGTCTTGTCTTGTATTGCTTGCTAGCAGGTTAGATGGTTAATTCTACTTAGACCCCCAACACCCCAGTGACACCAACAACCAATAGGCCCACTAAATGTAACTTAGTATGCAGTTTACATGTTTATGTTCACATTAATTCACTAAAGCTCTGACCGGTTTAATAATAGATCATAGCTGCTTGTAATTTCAGTCCAGATTTGTAGACTTTTAGTCCATCTGATTTGTAGGTAATGTGTCTCTTTATGTTTAATGGCTTTCTTTTGTAATATGAGTACTCTTCTCACCGGGTTTGACCTTTCCTTTGACCCCCAGTACAGCACTGAATCCTTCATCAGGTGTGTTAGTCATCTTTGCCTAGTTAGGAGATAAGCATCCATCTCTAGCTGACTACCTATCTTTTCTTAAACAAATGAAGTATTTAAATCAACTCTTGACATTTAATATTGACCCTGGGAATACAAGCTAATGACCATCCCAATGTCACCAAACAGTAACAGATGTGCAATTATGGCAGGGAGCAGTGGGTGTGGCTTCTGAGTGGTCGTATTCCTGATGGGATTGATAGCTGTCTCATTATTTTTCCTTTAACGAGTCTGACGAGAAGGATATACTGTTTTCCCTGGAACAGGCGGCACAAATCCCTGTTATTTGCGTGAAGAAAATACAGTGAAAAATTGGCCGCAGGTCAGGCTGCCTTCTGAGAATCCATAGACGATCGAGTAAACTTCTATTGCCATCTGTTCTATTGGCTAACGTGCAGTCATTGGAAAATACATTTGATGACCTACAATTAAGATTATCCTATCAAAGGGACATTATGTTTCACCGAGTCATGGCTGAACGACGACACAGATAATATAGAGCTGGCAGGATTTTCCATGCACCGGCAGAACAGGAGAAGCTACGTCTGGTTAGACGAGGGGTGGGGATGTGTGTCTATTTGTCAATAACAGCTGATGTGCGATGTCTAATATTAAAGAAGTCTCAAGGTATTGCTCGCCTGAGGTAGAGTACCTTATGATAAGCTGTATACCAGACTATCTACCAAGACTATTTTCACCTATATTTTTCATAGCCATCTATTTACCACCACAGACCAATGCTGGCACTAAGTCTGCATTCAACCAACTCTATAAGGCCATAAGCAAACAAGAAAATGCTCATCCAGAAGCAGTGCTCCTGGTGGCCGGGGACTTTAATGCAGGAAAACTTAAATCTCTTTCTGCACATTTTTACCAGCATGTCACATGTGCAACCAGAGGGGGAAAAAAACTCTAGACCACTTTTACTCCACACACAGAGATGCATACAAAGCTCTCCCCCGACCTCCATTTGGCAAATCTGACCATAATTCTGTCCTCCTGATTCCTGATTACAAGCAAAAACTAAAGCAGGAAGTACCAGTGACTTGCTCAATACAAAAGTGGTCAGATGACGGGGATGCTACGCTACAGGACTGTTTTGCGAGCACAGACTGTAATATGTTCCGGAATTCATCCAATGTCATTGAGTGTTCCACTTCTGTCATCGGCTTCATCAATAATTGCTTCGACAACGTCGTCCCCACAGTGGCCGTCCCCAACCATAAGCCACGGATTACAGGCAACATCCACATTGAGCTAAATGCCAGAGCTGCCACTTTCAAGGAGAGGGACACTAATCTTGATTCTAAAAAGAAATCCCGCTATGCTCTCAGAGGAACCATCAAACAAACAAAGCGTCAATACAGACTTGAGATTGAATCCTACTACACCTGCTCTGACGCTCATTGGATGTGTCAGGGCTTGAAATCTATTACGGACTACAAAGGGGAAGCCCAGACGCGAGCTGCCCAGTGACACGAGTCTACCAGATGAGCTAAAAGCCTTTTATGCTCGCTTTGAAGCAAGCAACACTGAAGCATGCGTGAGAGCACCAGCTCTTCTGGATGACTGTGTGATTATGCTCTCGGTAACCAATATAAGTAAGACCTTTAAACAGGACAACATTCATAAAGCCGCAGGGCCAGATGGATTACCAGGACATGTACTCAAAGCATGTGTGGACCAACTGCCAAGTGTCTTCACTGACATTTTCATCTCTACCTGACCGAGTCTGTAATACCTACATGTTTTAAGCAGACCACCATAGTCCCTGTACCCAAGGAAGCGAAGGTAACAGGCCTAAATGATTACCATCCCGTAGCACTCATGTCAGTAGTAATGAAGTGCTTTGAAAGGCTGGTAATGGCTCACATCAACAGCATCAACCTGGATAACCTAGACCCACTCCAATTCGCATACCGCCCGCAACAGATCCACAGATGACGCAATCTCAATCGCATTCCACACTGCCCTTTCCCACATGGACAAAAATAACACCTATGTGAGAATGCCGTTCATTGACTACAGCTCAGCGTTCAACACCTTAGTGCCAAAGAGGCTCATCCTTAATCCTGGGATTAAACACCTCCCTCTGCACCTGGATCCTGGACTTTCTGATGGGCCACCCCCAGTTGGTAAGGGTAGGGAACAACATGTCTGCCACGCTGATCCTCAACACGAGGGTCCCTCAGGGTTGTGTACTTAGTCCCCTCCTGTACTCCCTGTTCACCCACACCTGTGTGGCCAAACATGACTCCAACACCATCATTAAGTTTGCTGACGACACAACAGTGGTGGGCCTGACCACAACAACAATGAGGCAACCTATAGGGAGGAGGTCAGAGAACTGGCAGTGTAGTGCCAGGACAATAACCTCTCCTTCAATGTGAGCAAGACAAAGGAGCTGATCATGGACTACAGGAAAAGGTGGGCCGAACAAGCCCCCTTTAACATCGACGGGGCTGTAGTACTTTTTTTTTTGGGGGGGGGGGTGTTCTTAAAACTGCATTGTTTGTTAAGGGTTTGTAAGCATTTCACTGTAAGGTCTACACTTGTTGTTTTCGGTGAATGTGACAAATAACATTTGATTTGATTTGACATTTTCATCAAAGTTCATGAATTCATTACTGCTGAAGTGAAAAGCATCCTTTCTTGGGGAATGCTGCTTTTAAGTTAGCTTTACAATAGTTTCAAAAACATTTTTGGGATTGTTCTTATTCTCCTCATTAGGGTGGAAAAATAGGATGTTCGAGCAGCATTGAGGGCTCTTTGATATTGCATGGTACTGTCTTTCCAAGGTAGTCGGGAAGACTTCCAGTTTGGTGGAGAGCCATTTCCGTTCCAATTTTCTGGAAGATTGGTTCAGGGCTCAGGTATTTTCTATATCCCTGGTAGCAATTCTTTTGGGACAAAATATTTTTGTTTTTAGGGATGCGACTGCATCTTGAGTGTTACGCAAGGATCAATTTAGATCCTCAGTTAGGTGGTTAACTTCTTGGTGACAGGGAGGCAGTATTGAGGAATAATGTGCCCAGAGTAAACTGCCTGCCACTCTGCCCCAGATGCTAATATATGCATATTATTAGTATTATTATTAGTATTGGATAGAAAATACTCTGACGTTTCTAAACCTGTTTGAATGATGTCTGTGAGTATAACAGAGTTTGTAGTTATTTAACTCAACCCCTATTGTAGATACAGTGGGATATTGGTTATGTTGCACTTCCTAAGGCTTCCACTAGATGTCAACAGTCTTTATAACTTTAGTTGAGGCTTCTACTGTGAAGTGGGACCGAATGAGAGAGGAATAAGTCAGGTGTCTGGCAGAGTGCCACAGGCTCGTATTGCGCGGTCACGAGAGAGTTAGCTCTCGTTCCATTGCTTTTCTACAGACATGGGAATTCTCCTGTTGGAACATTATTGAACATGATGATTTAAAAAAATCCTAAAGATTGATTCTATACTTAGTTTGACAAGTTTCTACGGGCTGTAACGGAACTTTTTGAACTTTTCGTCCGACGTTCGGCTGGACCTGAACGCGCGTTTGTATTTATTTACCAAACACCCTAACAAAATAAACTATTTGGACATAAATTATGAACTTTATTGAACAAATCAAACATTTATGGTGGAACTGGGATTCCTGGGAGTGCATTCTGATGAAGATCATCAAAGGTAAGTGAATATTTATGCTATTTCTAACTAATGTTGACTACCCAATATGGCGGATATCATTTTGGCTGCTTTGTTGTCTGAACGCTGTACTCAGATTAAAGTGTTTTTGAAATCTGACACAGTGGTTGCATTAATCGATTTTTGTACTCTGACGTCAGTGGGTAGGTGGAGGGAGTTTGGAAGGGCCATGTTTCAGTCAGGCCAATCACATCAAGTGATGATCAGTGATCAGTTCATTGACATTGACTATGACTGCCTTGGAAGTGAGGGATCTAACATGAAATAGCCCTATTTTGAGATGTGAGAGATCTCAATCTCTTTCGATAATTACAGGAATGGAAGAGGTCTTAATTCCAATGAGATTGCTAAGGCGAACACCACCATTTTCAGTTTTGCTCAACCTAGATCGAGGCACAGACACTGTCTCAATGGGGATTGGTGAGGTGACTACACTAAGCTGGCAGGCTGGCTGACAGCCTGCTGCCTGGCCTGCATGCTATCGCATTGTGGAGCTAGAGGAGCCCGGTATATGTTGATAAATAAGATGAGCGCACCCTCCAGCTAAGATGGCCAGGCTTGGTCCTGTTTGTGGATGAGTTCCAGAAAGAGGGCCAATTATCTACAAATTCCATCTTTAAGGAGGGGCCAGCGATTGAGTTTTACCGGTGATTGAGTTTTGAGACTCTTCTGTAGAGCTCATCACTCCCCCTAACTGGGAGGGGGCCAGAGACAATAACTTGATGCCGACTCATCTTTCTAGCTAACTTACAAGCTGAAGCTATGTTGCGCTTGGTGACCTCTGACTGTTTCATCCTAATATTGTTGGTGCCGACATGGATAACAATATCCCTATACTCGCTACACTCGCCAGTTTTAGCCTTAGCCAGCACCATCTTCAGATTAGCCTTTACGTCGGTAGCACTGCCCCCTGGTAAAGAGTGTATGATCGCTGGATGAATCTTTTAAAGTCTAATATTGCAAGTAATGGAGTCGCCAATGACTAGGGTTTTCATTTGTCAGAGTTAATGGTGGGCAGCTTCGGCGGCTCAGACCCCGTAACGGTTTTGAGGAAAGACCTGAAAAGGCTCTGATTCTGACCTTTGATTCTGATTTGTTGCTTAATGGGGAGAACCGGTTGAAAGTTTCTGTCGGCTGAATGAGCGACACTGGTTGAGCATGCCGACAGCAAGTACTACCTGTACTTACTGGTGGCACAGATGCTGTTTCATCCTTTCCTACACTTAAACTGCCTTTGCCTAACGATTGCATCTGAAGCTGGGCTTTCAACACGGCTATCCTCGCCATAAGGAGATAGTTCTCCTGTATATTATGAGTACATCGACTGCAATTAGATGGCATAGTGTTAATGTTACTACTTAGCTTTTTCGTCAGGTGGAGGTCCAGATAAAGCGTACGGGGTGAAAAAGTTGAATTAAAGAAGTTGAGTGAGGGAAAAACTAAGACGTTGGTAAATGTGTTAAACACAGATTTGGATTCAAACCGAAAAGTTTGGAAGGTAGCCACGTAGCAACAAACAACACAGCAGCATGGAGACAAGTCCGGAAGTGTGACACAATTTCTACTTAAAATTTCAAAGGGACGCAAAAGGCACTCATTTCCTGGAACGACCCAGTATTTCAATGACTTATGAGTTCAGGTCTCTATTCCATATGCATCACTGAAGAGTTAGAGATTGTGTGAAAAAATTGATTGAGCCGACACATGCCAAGTTTAAAGTGAATACATTGTCATCTAATGCGGGAACATTGCCTTTAAATTTCAATCAACTTCACTCCCAGGTGGTGAAGGTAGGAAACAACATATCCACCCCGCTGATCCTCAACACTGGGGCTCCACAAGGGTGCGTTCTCAGCCCTCTCCTGTACTCAGCGTCCAACCATGACTGCGTGGCCATGCACGCCTCCAACTCAGTCATCAAGTTCGCAGACGACACAACAGTGGTAGGCTTGATTACCAACAACAACGAGACAACCTACAGGGAGGAGGTGAGGGCCCTCGGAGTGTGGCGTCAGTAAAATAACCTCTCACTCAACATCAACAAAACAAAGATGATGAGATGATCGTGGACTTAAGGAAACAGTAGAGGGAGCACCCCCTCCATCCGCATTGATGGAACAGTAGTGGAGAAGGTGGAAAGTTTTAATTTCATTGGCGTACACATCACGGACAAACAAAAATGGTTAATCCACACTGACAGCATGGTGATGAAATTTGGCTTGTCACCTAAAACACTCACAAACTTTTACAGATGAACAATCGAGAGCATCCTGTCAGTCTGTATCACCGCCTGGTACGGCAACTGCAACACCCTCAACAGCAAGGCTCTCCAGAGGGTAGTGAGGTCTGCACAACGCATCACCGGGGGCAAACTACCTGTCCTTCAGGACACCTACACCACCCGATGTCACAGGAAGGCCAAAAAGATCATCAAGGACAACAACCACCCGAGCCACTACCTGTTCACCCCATTATCATCCAGAAGGCGAGGTCAGTACAGGTACATCAAAGCTGGGACCGAGAGACTGAAAAACAGCTTCTATCACTAAAATAGAGAGGCTGCTGCCAACCTACAGACTCAAATTTCTGGCCACTTTAATAAATGCATGTAATAAATGTATCACTAGTCACTTTAAATTACCCCACTATAATAATGTTTACATATCCTACATTACTCATCTCATATTCATATACTGGGCGACTTTAACCTCCCCACGTCTACCTTTGACTCATTCCTCTCTGCCTCCTTCTTTCCACTCCTCTCCTCTTTTGACCTCACCCTCTCACCTTCCCCCCCTACTCACAAGGCAGGCAATACGCTCGACCTCATCTTTACTAGATGCTGTTCTTCCACTAACCTCACTGCAACTCCCCTCCAAGTCTCCGACCACTACCTTGTATCCTTTTCCCTCTCGCTCTCATCCAACACTTCCCACACTGCCCCTACTCGGATGGTATCGCGCCGTCCCAACCTTCGCTCTCTCTCCCCCGCTACTCTTTCCTCTTCCATCCTATCATCTCTTCCCTCTGCTCATACCTTCTCCAACCTTTCTCCTGATTCTGCCTCCTCAACCCTGGGTCCAGGGTCCTGTGTGGCTCAGTCGGTAGAGCATGGCGCTTGCAACGCCAAGCGTCGTGGGTTCGTTTCCCACTGGGGCCACCCATATGCAAAAAGTAGTGGCCCCAGCCGACTTGTAAGTCGCTTTGGACAAAAGCGTCTGCTAAATGGGATATTATTTATTATTATTATTATTAACCCTCCTCTCTTCCCTTTCTGCATCCTTTGACTCTCTATGTCCCCTATCCTCCAGGCCGGCTCGGTCCTCCCCTCCCGCTCCGTGGCTCGATGACTCATTGCGAGCTCACAGAACAGAGCTCCGGGCAGCCGAGCGGAAATGGAGGAAAACTCGCCTCCCTGCGGACCTGGCATCCTTTCACTCCCTCCTCTCTACATTTTCCTCCTCTGTCTCTGCTGCTAAAGCCACTTTCTAACACTCTAAATTCCAAGCATCTGCCTCTAACCCTAGGAAGCTCTTTGCCACCTTCTCCTCCCTCCTGAATCCTCCTCCCCCCCCCCTCCTCCCTCTCTGCAGATGACTTCGTCAACCATTTTGAAAAGAAGGTCGACGACATCCGATCCTCGTTTGCTAAGTCAAACGACACCGCTGGTTCTGCTCACACTGCCCTACCCTGTGCTCTGACCTCTTTCTCCCCTCTCTCTCCAGATGAAATCTCGCTTCTTGTGACGGCCGGCCGCCCAACAACCTGCCCGCTCGACCCTATCCCCTCCTCTCTTCTCCAGACCATTTCCGGGGACCTTCTCCCTTACCTCACCTCGCTCATCAACTCATCCCTGACCGCTGGCTACGTCCCTTCCGTCTTCAAGAGAGCGAGAGTTGCACCCCTTCTGAAAAAACCTACACTCGATCCCTCCGATGTCAACAACTACAGACCAGTATCCCTTCTTTCTTTTCTCTCCAAAACTCTTGAACGTGCCGCCCTTGGCCAGCTCTCCCGCTATCTCTCTCAGAATGACCTTCTTGATCCAAATCAGTCAGGTTTCAAGACTAGTCATTCAACTGAGACTGCTCTTCTCTGCATCACGGAGGCGCTCCGCACTGCTAAAGCTAACTCTCTCTCCTCTGCTCTCATCCTTCTAGACCTATCGGCTGCCTTCGATACTGTGAACCATGAGATCCTCCTCTCCACCCTCTCCGAGTTGGGCATCTCCGGCGCGGCCCACGCTTGGATTGCGTCCTACCTGACAGGTCGCTCCTACCAGGTGGCGTGGCGAGAATCTGTCTCCTCGCCACGCGCTCTCACCACTGGTGTCCCCCAGGGCTCTGTTCTAGGCCCTCTCCTATTCTCGCTATACACCAAGTCACTTGGCTCTGTCATAACCTCACATGGTCTCTCCTATCATTGCTATGCAGACGACACACAATTAATCTTCTCCTTTCCCCCTTCTGATGACCAGGTGGCGAATCGCATCTCTGCATGTCTGGCAGACATATCAGTGTGGATGACGGATCACCACCTCAAGCTGAACCTCGGCAAGACGGAGCTGCTCTTCCTCCCGGGGAAGGACTGCCCGTTCCATGATCTCGCCATCACGGTTGACAACTCCATTGTGTCCTCCTCCCAGAGCGCTAAGAACCTTGGCGTGATTCTGGACAACACCCTGTCGTTCTCAACCAACATCATGGCGGTGGCCCGTTCCTGTAGGTTCATGCTCTACAACATCCGCAGAGTACGACCCTGCCTCACACAGGAAGCGGCGCAGGTCCTAATCCAGGCACTTGTCATCTCCCGTCTGGATTACTGCAACTCGCTGTTGGCTGGGCTCCCTGCCTGTGCCATTAAACCCCTACAACTCATCCAGAACGCCGCAGCCCGTCTGGTGTTCAACCTTCCCAAGTTCTCTCACGTCACCCCGCTCCTCCGCTCTCTCCACTGGCTTCCAGTTGAAGCTCGCATCCGCTACAAGACCATGGTGCTTGCCTACGGAGCTGTGAGGGGAACGGCACCGCAGTACCTCCAGGCTCTGATCAGGCCCTACACCCAAGCAAGGGCACTGCGTTCATCCACCTCTGGCCTGCTCGCCTCCCTACCATTGAGGAAGTACAGTTCCCGCTCAGCCCAGTCAAAACTGTTCGCTGCTCTGGCCCCCCAATGGTGGAACAAACTCCCTCACGACGCCAGGACAGCGGAGTCAATCACCACCTTCCGGAGACACCTGAAACCCCACCTCTTCAAGGAATACCTAGGATAGGATAAGTAATCCTTCTCACCACCCCCCTTAATGATTTAGATGCACTATTGTAAAGTGGCTGTTCCACTGGATGTCAGAAGGTGAATTCACCAATTTGTAAGTCGCTCTGGATAAGAGCGTCTGCTAAATGACTTAAATGTAAATGTAATACTGTATTGTATACCATTTACTGCATCTGCATGTGCCACACGGCCATCGCTCATCCATATATTTATATGTACATATATTTATTCATCCCTTTACATTTGTGTGTATAAGGTATTCGTTGCGAATGTGTTAGATTACTTGTTAGATATTACTGCACAGTCGGGACTAGAAACATAAGCATTTCGCTACACTCACATTAACATCTGCTAACCGTGTGTATGTGACCAATAAAATGTGATTTGATTTGAATTTACGCGATACAAATTGAATAGGGACCTTAGTTCAACTGAGGTTCCCCATCAGAACCCAAAATATAAGCTTGTTTCAAAAGATGGTTAAAACATGGTTAAAACTTTAATTTTGATATCATTAAATCCATAGATATGTCTATAAATTTGAGAGTGGTTACATTTTTGAACTGAAATTTCCCTCTAAAGTGGAGTTATTTTTTATATTTTTTTTATTAAATAAACGTCACTGTAGATCAAGGTTGAGTAGGTTACTTTCTAAATGTAATCCATTACAGTTACTAGTTACCTCTCCAAAATTGTAATTTGTAACAAAATCTGATTACTTTCCCCTTAAGAGGCATTGGAAGAAGACAAAACGGATCCATGAAATGCATTTGGTGTGTCATAGTGGTCTTTGACTTAGGGCCCGATTAAATTTTATCTGCTTTAGCCGTCATCCACAAAGCTGATGTTTTGACGGTGTCAGAGGTGGAACATCATTAGAGCTGTCAAATCTGCAACCGGTTCTTGGTATTATACCTAAAGCAGACATTGACATTGGCTGCGAGTAACTGAAAGGTCGTTAGTTTGAGTCCCTGAGCCGGCAAGGTGGAAAAATCCTCCGTTCTGCCCTTGAGCAAGGAAGTTAACCCCCCAACAACACCCCCTCCCCAGGCGCCAATGACATGGATGTTGATTAAAGAGAGGTTGGGTTAAATGCAGAAGACGCATTTCGATTGAATGTATTCAGTTGTGCAACTGATTAGGTAACCCCTTTCCCTTCCCACAGAGAAAACTCATTCAGCCTTGTTTGATAACTGGAATGTGAGATGTAATCTACACACACACACACACACACACACACACACACACACACACACACACACACACACACACCTTTTTCTGTGTGCTTTTGTGTGTTGGATGCTTGTTGCAGCTTATGTTTGTTGCAGCTCATCCTCCTCCATAACCAGAAGGTGTGTCGTGTGCATCCTGCATTAGCTTTGTCTGTCAGGCTGCTGTGTCCTTCAGTCACTGACTCTCATTGGTGCTTCTGATGATGATGATCTCCCTGTCTGTCTCTAAATACACTCCAACCTCTTCTGGTTCTGTCCTCTGTTGTCGTTCTTCATTTCTATTATGATTCTACATTCCTATGGTTTCTTTTATTCTTCTCCTTCTCTTTTCCTCCTGTATCTTGTGTGTGCTGGGTCGTGGAAATTTCCTCTATTTACCAAATCATGGGAGAAAACCACACACACGTCAGAGTTAGTTATCAAAGTCCATCTTTAATTATATGAGCTCTATCACAAACCCTGTGACTCTCAGATCAATTCAGTGTCTATCAATGAATTCTCTGAGTCCCTTACACATTTCAACTGAGAACTTTTATAGCAAAGACACACAGGATAAGACAGCATCGGCATAATTCATCGTTCAGCTTTGTCTCCTTTCTCAAACTCAGAACCATAAACCAATCCTCTATATCAACAGGCATATATCAAATCCAACCTATCTTGACAAGATCACAGAGACACACTGACTGGCACACAGACATTGTGGAGCGAGATCCACGCTTGACCTCTCCCCTCTCTCCGGCCCAAACAACTTAGTCTTGACATAGAACAGATACTGCAACCCCGCCACAGTATTATACAAAAATAACATTCTGATGAGAAGTAACTTACAAACATATGATGAATATAAAACATCTTACCTATGTTACCAACCAATTCAGATTATTCCCCAACATTCCCCTCTCAAGGGACTCAATCCCTTCTGAAGAATCAGAATAGTAACATGGCACCTTACTAACAGTAATTGCAGAGTATATAATACAATAAAAAAATCCATAATCAAAATTTAAAGATAATAAAGAATCAAGTCCCTTCAATATAAGTATTCACCCCCCCCCCCCCCCCTCTCAGGCACTGCAGCATCTTCTGGCGTCTCGTTAGTTTTTCTTCAGATAGCTTTACAGTTCAAAGTGGACGGCCCATGATAATGTCCCAATTTCAATGTCTCATCTTTACCACTCATGTCTTGTCCATTCGTCAACCAATATACCAGCATCATAAGAAAATGTTAGAACAGATCTCTCTCCATGATCACTCCAAGTGGACTCATGAAAGAAAAGCAGTTGATAGCTTAGATCTGATACTGTACACCAATTTCTGGCTTGGTTCTTTCTCTCGGTAGAAGTGATTTGGAAAGCCTCCTTCAACGCCTTTGTCACCCTTCTTCAGCCAGTTAGAGGGGGTTTTGAGGTGCACACACCATTCGGTCCAATCATCTCTTCCATGCATTAAGATACCGTCTGATGTCACTTTTCATGATAACCTCGAAAGAACAGATCAGAACAACAGTTTAGTTCAGTTCATTAACTACATGATAAATGATTACTTTTACCAATTATTCTTAATACACATATCTAAACATATTTCACAGAGAGAATATCAAAACATTCTATTGAAACTAGAATGGCTAAGAAACATATTTACCAATTACACAAATTATTTTGAAAGCAGTATTACAAATGACCATAATTTCATTATCCAAATGGCTTTCCAATGCGGGTGATCAAGCCACAACGAAAAGTCATCAGAAGGTCATAGGTCATACAAAACCCTTCAAAGCAGTGTTTTTCACTATATAAAACAATTTGCAAACAATAATCAACTAGTTCCAACATTTTTGTATTTCCATGTTCCCAGAACGTTCCTTTATCAAAAGAATTTGCATGTGTAATGAAAAGTCAGAAAATAAAAACTCATTAAAATCCGATGTGGTGAGTGCCCCTTTAATACATTTAATACCCTTGCACTGAAACAAAAAACTTCCAGGCCCCCTCCAATGTGGTAGTTTATGGCCTCAATTTCACTCACTCTCCCCAAGAGTATAGTCCCTGGAAACATTCCAGAGAGAGACAGTGAAATATCCATTTTCCCGGAGAAAACACAAAACACTTAGTTAGTATTCATTTACACTACATCGATTCAGAAACTCAAACGTGAACTATAAACCAAACCTAATGATAATTCCACTGTATCTCAAATCATTAATCATACGTTTTAATCAAATCAATGTATATGTATGATACAATGTTTAATTAAGTTAATATCAACTCCTAAAAAAACTTTAATCAGCAATCTAATAATTTCAACCTGTTGATATAAATTTAGTAAAAACCAATCCTGTTTTTTTTAAACAAATCTAAAATCTTTCAAAAGTTGGCGCTGTCTCATCAGCATAAAAATCAAAACAAACTTATTATTTTTTCCCACTCATATCCACAAAGCTTTCATTCCCCAAAACATATGAAATTGTTTTGACTATTGTGGTAACAACACTATAATTAAAATCTATGATACTCCCCCACTTAACATATTAGTTTAGTCTTCTGCCAACGGGCTCTCATACTACTCAATCCAGCAATCACCTTTAATGACCTGACATTGTTCCACATAATGGAAACATACTATAATGTTAGACTACATGAACTTTCCTGCTCAAATTAACTGGTTTTACTTAAACAATCAAACCAAGAATCAATAACCATCAGAATCTATTCTTCCAATGTCTTACTCACTCACAACTTTCAGATCTCTCTTTCTTCCTCTTCCAGTGGGCAAAAATATAACCCCCTCATTTCAACGTTTTCCTTACCTCTATCCTAAGATTAAAACCCCAACTTTATAACTTCCTCTTCTCTTTGCTCTTCACACTTATGAAATGTATCCTATTTCTTTAAAAATAACACACGCAGCTCCAAAATTATAACATGCGTCAGTCAATCTATAAGAATGGAAAACATTTCGGTAATCACTTCCTATCGCCATTCTCTCCCGCTATTATTCAGAATTTATTTAATTTAGGTAACTGTCTTCTCTATTGATACAATAATTTAAATACGACTCAATTCTCAATACATTATTCCAGCAGATAATTTAGTGAACAGACATCGTCTTGCATCAGAATTCGCTCGTTATTATTTTAAGTTGAATTAGTCTATCAATTTAACCTAAACAATCTATTGAAA
>NC_088216.1:45979462-45980912 GCF_036934945.1 Oncorhynchus masou masou | reverse complement strand
TCAGTGTGAACCTGCTTTCATCTGTAAAGAGCACAGGGTGCCAGTGGCGAATTTGCCAATCTTGGTGTTCTCTGGCAAATGCCAAACGTCCTGCACGGTGTTGGGCTGTAAGCACAACCCCCACCTGTGGACGTTGGACCCTCATGGAGTCTGTTTCTGACCGTTTGAGCAGACAGATGCACATTTGTGTCCTGCTGGAGGTCATTTTGCAGGGCTCTGGCAGTGCTCCTCCTGCTCCTCCTTGCACAAAGGCGGAGGTAGCAGTCCTGCTGCTGGGTTGTTGCCCTCCTACGGCCTCCTCCACGTCTCCTGATGTACTGGCCTGTCTCCTGGTAGCGCCTCCATGCTCTGGACACTACGCTGACAGACACAGCTCGCATTTCTGTTCCATCCTGGATGAGCTGCACTACCTGAGCCACTTGTGTGGGTTGTAGACTCTGTCTCATGCTACCACTAGAGTGAAAGCACCGCCAGCATTCAAAAGTGACCAAAACATCAGCCAGGAAGCATAGGAACTGAGAAGTGGTCTGTGGTTATCACCTGCAGAACCACTCCTTTATTGGGGGTGTCTTCCTAATTGCCTATAATTTCCACCTGTCTATTCCATTTGCACAACAGCATGTGAAATGTATTGTCAATCAGTGTTGCTTCCTAAGTGGACAGTTTGATTTCACAGACGTGTGATTGACTTGGAGTTACATTGTGTTGTTTAAGTGTTCCCTTTATTTTTTTTGAGCAGTGTAGAATAGCATGTCATATCAATTAATCCGGCATAGCCAAAGACACGACACTGGTCTTCACCAGCTTAGTCAATCAGTCAATCAAATTTATTTATAAAGCCCTTCTTACATCAGCTGATGTCACAAAGTGCTGTACAGAAACGCAGCCTAAAACGCCAAACATCAAGCAATGGAGGTGTAGAAGCATGTCCCTGTGAGAGTCTGCTGACAGGTTGAGGGATCTCTCACTTCAATGCAGAAGTAACAGTGAGACACAGAGACGGATGGAAGTCTATGACAGCTCAGCTGAGTCTCTCTCTCTCTCATAATGGTTATGGGGTTATGGGTGACACTCAACCATATCATAACTGACAAAATGTGTCATAACCTGTTATATCAGACATGTTGTGACATATGTTGTGTTATTTTATGGCTGGTTATGACAATAAGACTGTCAAAACCTACAACATAAGGCAAAACATTCCATTACATCATAGCATACTGTACCTGTCAACAGTATGTTTATGTTATATACAGTATAAATATTTTCAATCAATATTAAGTTATCATTGTAATTGCGCACACATTGATGTCAGACATACCCCTACCCCAATGCTCTGTTGCCAGTGACTGGTATGAATGCAGGAGTAGACTTCAGGAGCAGGACAAGACACCTTCATTTTGACTGATGACTGATAGAAGGGCATGTATGTGACGTGGGCTGTGGTTTA
>NC_088216.1:45930222-45978962 GCF_036934945.1 Oncorhynchus masou masou | reverse complement strand
TCGGCTGCCCGGAGCCCTGTTCTGTGAGCTCGCAATGAGTCATCGAGCCACGGAGCGGGAGGGGAGGACCGAGCCGGCCTGGAGGATAGGGGACATGGAGAGTCAAAGGATGCAGAAAGGGGAAGAGAGGAGGGTTGAGGAGGCAGAATCAGAGAGATAGGTTGGAGAAGGTTTGAGCAGAGGGAAGAGATGATAGGATGGGAAGAGGAGAGAGTAGCGGGGGAGAGAGAGCGAAGGTTGGGACGGCGCGATACCATCCGAGTAGGGGCAGTGTGGGAAGTGTTGGATGAGAGCGAGAGTGAAAAGGATACAAGGTAGTGGTCGGAGACTTGGAGGTGAGTTGCAATGAGGTTAGTGGAAGAACAGCATCTAGTAAAGATGAGGTCGAGCGTATTGCCTGCCTTGTGAGTAGGGGGGAAGGTGAGAGGGTGAGGTCAAAAGAGGAGAGGAGTGGAAAGAAGGAGGCAGAGAGGAATGAGTCAAAGGTAGACGTGGGGAGGTTAAAGTCGCCCAGGACTGTGAGAGGTGAGCCGTCCTCAGGAAATGAGCTTATCAAGGCATCAAGCTCATTGATGAACTCTCCGAGGGAACCTGGAGGGCGATAAATGATAAGGATGTTAAGCTTGAAAGGGCTGGTAACTGTGACAGCATGGAATTCAAAGGAGGCGATAGACAGATGGGTAAGGGGAGAAAGAGAGAATGACCACTTGGGAGAGATGAGGATCCCGGTGCCACCACCCCGCTGACCAGAAGCTCTCGGGGTGTGCGAGAACACGTGGGCGGACGAAGAGAGAGCAGTAGGAGTAGCAGTGTTATCTGTGGTGATCCATGTTTCCGTCAGTGCCAAGAAGTCGAGGACTGGAGGGAGGCATAGGCTGAGATGAACTCTGCCTTGTTGGCCGCAGATCGGCAGTTCCAGAGGCTACCGGAGACCTGGAACTCCACGTGGGTCGTGCGCGCTGGGACCACCAGATTAGGGTGGCCGCGGCCACGCGGTGTGGAGCGTTTGTATGGTCTGTGCAGAGAGGAGAGAACAGGGATAGATAGACACATAGTTGACAGGCTACAGAAGAGGCTACGCTAATGCAAAGGAGATTGGAATGACAAGTGGACTACACGTCTCGAATGTTCAGAAAGTTAAGCTTACGTAGCAAGAATCTTATTGACTAAAATGATTGAAATGATACAGTACTGCTGGAGTAGGCTAGCTGGTAGTGGCTGCGTTGTTGACTTTGTAGGCTAGCTGGCAGTGGCTGCGTTGTTGACACTACACTAATCAAGTCGTTCCGTCGAGTGTAATAGTTTCTACAGTGCTGCTATTCGGGGGCTAGCTGGCTAGCTAGCAGTGTTGATTACGTTACGTTACGTTAAAAGAACGACAATAGCTGGCTAGCTAACCTAGAAAATCGCCTCTAGACTACACAATTGTCTTAGATACAAAGACGGCTATGTAGCTAGCTAGCTACGATCAAACAAATCAAACCGTTGTACTGTAATGAAGTGAAATGAAAATGTGATACTACCTGTGGAGCGAAGCAGAATGTTGACCGGGTTGTTGAAGTTCTATTCGGTAGACGTTGGCTAGCTGTTGACTAGCTAGCTAGCAGTATCTCCTACGTTAAGGACGACAAATAGCTGGCTAGCTAACCTCGGTAAATTAAGATAATCACTCTAAGTCTACACACTCTAAACTACACAATTATCTTGGATACGAAGACAGCAAAGACAACTATGTAGCTAGCTAACACTACACTAATCGAGTCGTTCAGTTGAGTGTAATAGTTTCTACAGTGCTGGTATTCGTTAGCTAGCTGCTGGGCAGATAGCAGTGTAGACTACGTTAGGACGACGAAATACGATAATTACGCAATTATCTTTGATACAAAGACGGCTATGTAGCTAGCTAAGAAGAAATTGCTATATGATGGTCATAATCCTTCTTGACAGTGTCATAAGGCGTATTTATTTAGGCCAGGTGACACAGGTCGGTCATAATGCTTAAAGACAATGTCATAAAGTTTATTTCCTGTAAGTTATTTAAAATATAATGAAAATAAACATGACAGTAAAGAATTCAGCAAAATAATAATGCTACCTAATTGTCAGAATCTGTTCTGATTAATCCTGTGGTTTTTGGCGAAGTTGCTTGAAGGACATAAAGCTGGAATCCCATTCCATTTAGAGGCTAGAAAATACAGTTTTATTTTTAAGACAACTTTTTTATAGTCTAATTTGAGATTAGTAGCTTGATAATGCCACCCCCAAAAAAGCAGCAGCCTCCAAATAAGTAATTTCACCATCTTCTGATCCACCCAAGAAAGATGAAAAGGTGTCTGCAAAAGCTAAATCAATTTGTAGGCCTACAGTATGTGTGTCTTAAAGAGGCAATCTGCAGTTAATACATACATTTTTGGGCCAATAAATTCATTATATCTACCCATTGATTCATCAAGAATATAACTTATAAATGCCTCATGACTACAGCAGCTTAGTTAAAGTGTCATTCCCAATCAAGACCCAAAAAATATCAGCTTGTTTAACTCCAATGTTGGTACAAAGTAAATGTAGACAAACACTATATAGCCTCATAATGCAATAGATTAACTGATGATATTGTGATTTTAAATTGTCTGTATTTACCGATTTTGACTCCGAACACATTATTTATTTAAGAAATTGTATCCAACCGTTATGGAAGGAGGAATCACACAGAATATACATAAATACAGCATTTACTAGGAGGAAAAAATAAAATTATGCTCCAAACTCCAAAATAAAAATGCTAACACAGTAACAGATATTATGGACAGGCATGTAACATAAGCCAGGTGTCCATATGTAAAATATATATTACCTGCTAAGAGACTCGTATTTACAGTAAATTGAAGAGTGATAATAAAGGACATCACGTGAGAAAGAGGGTATTTGTGTGAGATGTGTGAGACATAGCTAGAGAAAGCCAGAGGTGTAGTGTCAGTGTGTCTGCAGAAGACTGTACAACCCATCCGGCTGGGCTGAGGTTGCTGGTCTGTCGGGGATTGAGCTGTATACATGGTACATATCAGACTAGAGAAAGGAAACAGTTTAACTTCAGTCCTTTGAATGCACAGTACTGTAAATGTAATGTATTCTAAATGGATGAAACATCAGTCTGAAACTGAGAGTCGATCACAATCATCAAACACATTGGGTGATTCTGAACTTACATTGTCGTTTTCAGGTGACTCTCCATTTTCTTCAACAGGGCCTGTACAACACAGAGGGAGCCTGAGTTAGAGTTTGTGTGTTTGTGTGTGTGTCCGTGTTACTTTGCTGTGTTTAATGTCACTTCGCACTTCTCCTCCTGACTCAAACCACCCTGTAGATGTACAGCTCTGTTCTCGCGCTTTCAAGATGCTCTGACTAACACCTTATTTTATGTTTTAAGTTAGTGCGGGTGACATTGAGTGAAAAGTATAACTGTGCTGAAGGTCCGACATGTATGTCCCAGGTGGGGAAGACAGGGACAGAAGACATTCTGTTACAAACTAACCTGAGGGAAAGAACGTGGACGGTACAGAGGTGATGAGAGAATAGATCCCAGCATCCCTTGAATCCAACATGCCTGCACTGCTCATAGCTCCCATCACCAAATCACCTACAACAGAAAATAAATGAAAATGTAATTGGAATATGTGTTTGTACATGTATGTGTGTAGTTGATTTAGTTAGTAGTGGCTGTGTATGTTTGAAGTGTATTTTGTTTGGAACATACATTGTCTGTGATCATCCTGTCTGGCTGTAGGTCTGTACAAAATAAATGTATAAGAAGGTTGTGGTAAGAACATATCATCATGGACAATACAGAACTAATTGTTGATACAATCTACATCATATTCACAAGGGAATTCTTACCTCAGAGAATTGGTTTTCCCTGAAAAACAGATTAGGCTAGATTAATTATATTCAATATATCGACATCACGGTACACGTTCCCTAAGGGCACCCCCCCAAGCTCAACTCAAAAGATGGCGCACAGAATGCAAAAATATTCTTAGAAATATTTAACCTCCACACATTAACAAGTCCAATAGCTCAAATGAAAGATAAACACCTTGTTCATCTACCCAGCGAGTCAGATTTTTAAAATGTTTTACGGTGAAAACATAGCACATATGTATATCAAACCACCACTAGGACACATACAATATGTAGCCATATTGTCAAGCAAAAGACACAATCACAAACGCAGGATTAAAAGAAAGATAATTCACTAACCTTTTGAAAATCTTCATCAGATGACAGTAATAGGACAATAATATGCAATTTATATCAATAAATCTCCGTTTACATTGACGCCATGTTCAAAAAATGCTAAAAAAAAAATGTCCGGAGAAATTATAAATAGCTCCGCCAGATAACGCCAGATAACAGCAATACACATCATAAACTTTGACTAAATATACATGTTCTACATATAGTTAGAAAGATACACTGCTTCTTAATGCAACCGCTGTGTTACATTTATTTTTAACAAGAATGGGCAATATTCTGAGGCGGCGCTTAAGCAATATTTCTCTGCTATGTTGGAGTCAACAGAAATACAAAATACAACGTAAATATTCCCTTACCTTTGATGGTCTTCGATCAGAATGTAGTGGAAGGAGTTTACCCAATACATCGTTTGGTTTCAGGTTGTGTCTTTGTATTAGCATATGCTAACAGCTTCAGCTGAAATGCACCCAAAATGACTTCTGGTCCCGCACAGTTGCGCATCAAAACTTCAAAATTACATATTATATGTCGACTAAACTTGTCAAACTAAGTGCATAATCAAGCTTTAGGATGTTATTAACGTACAAAACAATTGGCGATTCGACCGAAAGAACACAACTCTTCTCAGACGACCTGGAACAATGAGTGCCCTGTCTACAATTGCGCCAGGACGCGCAGCTAAATTCTCGTGACACTTCAGTATTTTGCCCGCCAACGGGCCAAAGCTCGGGGATTTTCTCCATTACTCGCCCCATTGAAAGAACACAGCACGCTGACCACACAGAAACTGTTCCCAGATCCGTAGCTGGTTGGGAAGGGTGTGGGCGATTACGTCAAAGTTGGGGTAACTTTCCTGATGAGAGAGAGTTTGGGAGAATGGCTGCCCTGTGAGTTCTGCTTTACATACAGACATAATTCGAACGGTTTTAGAAGCTTTAGAGTGTTTTCTATTCAATTATTATTATTATATGCATATATTATCAATTTTGGACAGATTTTTTTATGTTTACTATGGGCATGCAATTCCTCGCTGCCCCATATATTGTAGCCTACCCTATACAACATCACGAAAAGGAGTTGAAAGATTAACCCATGTCAAAGGCAATTACATTAATATGAAAAAGGAAAATGTTTGCAAGTTATTTGTTACGCAGAATCAGAAGTACTCACTGGTCCTCCAGCAGAGATAGACAGCTGTCAATCCCATCAGTAACATGGCCACTCCAGAAGCCACACCCACTGCTCCGTGCCAAAATTGCACATCTGTTTCGGTTTCTGAAATACAACAATATCGATCTCATTTTCAGGGATCTGCATAATAAATATGGTTTAACTATGTATTATGGTGTTTCATTCTATAGATTTACTATATTATACTATTATATTATTGTGTATTATACTGTATTATAAGTGTATAATTTTATGAACCACCTACTTACCCCGAACAGTGACTGAGACAGGGTTACTTAAAGGAGATGTGTGAGACCTCACTACATCATAGTAACACTTCACTTTGACCACATCTGGAAACGTTTGATCTGCCCTCTTGAGCAGCTCTGTTCCTGTGAGTGTCTGAGTACAGGATTTGTCTGGAAGATTCTTCCTCCCTTTTATGTAGAAGTAACAGTTAAACACACTGAGAGATGGAGGAGTCTCACAACTCAGCTGAACTGAGTCTCTCTCTTTGATGACTGCAGGCCTCACTGTCAGACTGGGAGGAGGAAGGTCTGTGAGGTCAGAGAGATGATGTCACTTTTCATTTAATTATAAATTAATTTTCAATGTTTAAGTACTCATAGATATTGCACCTCTTGATATACATTTGAAAAAGAAAAACAATTAAGTCACTTTTTTTGTCTATTAGATGATAACAGTGTATCTACAATTATGTAGTTCAGGTTAGCATGATAACTTTGAGTGATTGATTGTAAAATTATGTAGTAAAAATAGTTTGACCAACAAAAAAAATGTAAGTAAATAATTCTAGTTTTAAACACTCACGATGACCTTGGTGATGACCTTGGGCTTCGATGTATTGGAAGGTGTCTGGAAATAACAAAATAGGTCTTGATCAGGAAAATGTGCCATTCTAAATAATAAATTAACATGTGAGACAGGAACACTTTGCACAAGTTGGTAAAGTATCATATACTACAATGGATCCATGGGCATGTTATCAAGCTCTACTCATTCTGATCTGAACAAAATATAATGATAGAGAAAAATACATCAATATGATAATCAATGGAATAAGACACAATTATTACAGACATGAGATTCTGAAATATATAAAGAGTTCCTGAAGTAAAATATTAAAAGAGGAGAGAGAATCCTGAAGAACTAACAGATGATGGAACTTGGAATGGAGGAATAACTCACCGAAAAGGAGGATGACCAGAAACAGATGACCTGCCATATCAGGGATGAACAACGACATTTACCAGACATCTACAGACTGTTAGTGTGACTTCACAGAAGATGGTGACTGTGTCAGAGAGGATTGTTTGAATAGAGAAGTAGATGTGGAGCTTGTTCACAGGAAAACCACAGATATCAGAAACCAGTCTCATACGGAAAGTGTGGCAAATGTTGCAGAGGAAAGATCAGAATAATTGATCAGTCATTATTTTTGTTTTCTGTAGCAATTTGCAACGGAAAATGTGAATGAGCATTTCTTCCCCGTTTCAGTCCATTTTTCTTCTGTTTGGTGCCTAATGAACACAACCCAGGAGTTGAAGGCCAACAGACATCACCAATAGTAATCAAAGGAGTAAAATACCTGATTCAGAGTATGAGAAGCCTAATACAGGCAGACAGATTCACTTTCTTTGTCGTGTACAAGTTGCATTTGATTTATTGCATGATGTTGAAAATGCAAACCTTTGGATGAAACAAAACACTGACCAATGGCAGATTTTTTTTTTTACTTATCAATGGCGTTTGTATTTAAGTTATTCTTGATTAAATGTTTTAATCAGTTTGGCTTATTGAATATGTCAGTTTGGTACTGTACTATTTGTATAAGTGAATATTTTCCACTGTACAGTAAAGATTTGCTTGAATGAACGTACGCTTTTTCCCATGATGGGGCGGCAGGGTAGCCTAGTGGTTAGAGCATTGGGCTAGTAACCAGAAGGTTGCAAGTTCAAATCCCCGTTAAAAATCTGTCGTTCTGCCCCTGAATGGGCAGTTAACCCACTGTTCCTAGGCCCTCATTGAAAATAAGAATTTGTTCTTAACTGACTTGCCTAGTTAAATAAAGTTAAAATAAAATGATGCTCCAGTCCTCATACATGAATTGCCTCTGCATCGTGATGCTGTGTTTGAGAGTGGTGCGTGTCTCCTCACCTATTGTGTCCCCCTAGTAGACAGCCTGTGCAGTGCTATGAGAGTTAGTTCATTTTTTGGATGTTGTGGGTGAAAATATGTGGGAAGTGTGTGTGTGTGTGTGTGTGTGTGTGTGTGTGTGTGTGTGTGTGTGTGTGTGTGTGTGCATGCATACGTGTGTATGTGTACTGTAGGTGTGTGTGTGAGCACATGTGTATGTGTAAGAGATAAAGAAATAGAGAGAGAGTATCAAAACACTCAGTTGCAGGAAACCCCCTGAGAGAAAGAGAGAGAATGTTCTGTTCAGCATGGATACTGTGTTTTAAAACCTACTGTAGGAGCCTGTCTCCACTGCCCCAGACGTTTGCTATTGTATGTGCTGTATCAGAATATTACTATTGAGTGTTGGCCAGCTTGTTTATATTCATTCAATAAAGGTGACTTTCTTTCAGACGTGTATGAGGGCTGTTCTCTATGTAAATAGTACTGTATGTCTGGTTATAAACTATACATGAAGAACTGAGAACACATGCATACTTTCACTATGTATCATAGCTATAATACCTCTCCTACAGTATTATAGCCACCTCTCGTCACCTAAGAAAACTAACCTGCTGGTTGGTTGACCATGCTGTACAAATGTGCATTCATGGTACTGTATATAAAACAATTACATGATCAGCCTGTGGAATGTAAGTCATTATGTGCTGTGTGACTGAGTTGTTACTGCTAATGGACAGTCTCCATTTTACTAATGTACTTCATCTGTATAAATGCACTGTAAATGGACAACAGAAGACACACAAAGACATTTGAAGGATGTTTTTTCTCCCAGAATGAGTAAAATGATTGTTTGACTTCTTGTCACTGCTAGATGCTGTTTGGTCTCTCCAAGCTCAAGGTTCGTGAGATAACTGTCAGAAGGTGAGTATATCTGGTGCATGAAGTCAGGCGCAGGAGAGAAAAATGGGTGAGCAACGTACTTTACTCAAAAAAACAAAGGCACAAGGTAAATAAATGCACTTGGCCAATAACCAACGGTAAACATTAGCACCCGTCGAAAAGTCAGCCATCATGAATGGAACTGAACATAGAAATATTCACGTACAACAAACATGGGGGAAACAGAGGGTTAAATACATTAACATGTAATTGGTATAATGAAAACTAGGTGTGTAGAAAATAAAGACAAAACCAATGGAAAATGAAAGATGGATCAGCAATGGCTAGAAGACCGGTAACATCGACGCCGAACGCCACCCGAACAAGGAGAGGGACCGACCTAGGCGGAAGTCGTGAAATCCCCCCCCCTCCCACCCACCACCCCGTTTTGTGAAAACAAAACGGGTGAAAAAAATGGCCCACCTCGCCTGGCGAGGATTCAGTCTCCTCGCCGCCCGGATGTACTCCAGATTGCGGTGGTCAGTCCAGATGAAAAAAGGGTGTTTAGCCCCCTCAAGCAAATGTCTCCACACCTTCAAAGCCTTGACGACAGCCAACAATTCCCGGTCCCCCAAGTCACAGTTTCGCTCCTGATGGCTGAGCTTCTTTGAGAAGAAGGCACAGGGGCAGAGCTTTGGTGGTGTACCCGAGCACTGAGAGGGCACGGCTCTTATCCAAGCCTAGGACACGTCCACCTCCACTATGAATGCCAAAGAGGTATCCGGATGAGCCAGCACGAGAGCCGAGGTAAACAAAGCCCTCAACTGACCAAAAGCCCTGTCCGCCTCAGCTGACAACTGCAAAGCACAGGTCCCCCCTTCAGCAGAGAGGTAATGGGAGCCGCTACCTGACCAAAGCCCCGGATAAACAAACCCTAGAAACCGCTGCACTTCCTTTACCGTGGTGGGAGTCGGCCAATTACGCACGGCTGAAATGCGGTCACTCTCCATCTCCACCCCTGAGGTGGAAATGCGGTACCCTAGGAAGGAGACGGACTGTTGGAAAAACAGGCATTTCTCAGCCTTGATGTACAGGTCATGCTCCAACAGTCGACCAAGCACTCTGCGCACCAGGGACACATGCTCGGCGCGTGTAGCAGAGTATATCAGAAAGTCGTTGATATACACCACTACACCCTGCCCGTGCAGGTCCCAGAAAATCTTGTCTACAAAGGGCTGGAAGACTAATGGAGCATTCATCAACCCGTACGGCATGACGAGGTACTCATAGTGCCCTGAGGTGATAATAAATGCTGTTTCCACTCATCCCCCTCCCGGATACGCACCAGGTTGTAAGCGCTCCTGAGATCCAATTTTGTGAAGAAGCGCGCCCCGTGCATTAACTTAATCGCACTGGTTATGAGAGGTAGGGGGTAACTGTACCTCACCGTGAACTGGTTGATGCCTCGATAGTCAATACACGGGCGCAGATCTCCATCCTTCTTCTTCACAAAAAAGGAACTTGAGGAGGCAGGTGAAGTGGAGGGCCAAATGTACCCTGCTCCATGGATTCAGAGACATATGTTCCCATAGTCGCCGTCTCCTCTTGTGACAGGGGATACACATGACTCCTGGGAAGTGCAGCGTCTACCAGGAGATTTATCACACAATCCCCCCGTCGATGGGGTGGTAATTTAGTCGCCTTCTTCTTACAGAAGGTGAGTGCCAAATCGGCATATTCAGAGGTGACGCTCACAGTGGAGACCTGGTCTGGACTTTCCACCGTTGTCGCACTGATGGAAACCCCTAAACACCTCCCCGAGCACTCTCGTAACCACCCCATGAGAGCCCTCTGTTTCCACGGAATAGTGGGGTCATGACAGGCCAACCAGGGTATACCAAGCACTATGGGAAATGCAGCAGAATCAATAAGGGGAAAATGATTTGTGATCCTCCCGCATCACCATCCCCAGTGGAGCGGTGGCCTACCTAATTAGCCCCGACCCAAATGGTTGACTGTCTAGGGCGTGAACTGGGAAGGGCATATCTACTGGAACAATAGGGATCCCTAAACTATGGGCAAATGATCTGTCAATAAAGTTCCCAGCTGTGCCTGAATTTACGAGTGCATTTTGCTGGGAATGCAGGGAAAACTCAGGAAAATGAATATACACAAACATGTGTGCAACAGAGGGCTCTGGGTGAGCCTGGTGCCGACTCACCTGGGGTGACACAAGAGTGCCCTGCCTGCTGCCTCGACTCCCAGAGGAACCTCTCCAGCACCGACCGGCAGAGGGTCCTCTCCAGCACCGACCGGCAGTGTGCCCTCTGCGGGTGAGAGTGGTGTCCCTGCAAGCCAATTCCCGACATCCTCGCTCAAACTACAACGGTAGTGATCAATCAGGGCCCTGTAGTTCCATCACGCTCTGGCAGCCAGGGTCCGAAAGTCCAGAGAGGACTCCTGTGCGCTCCTCGTCAAAACGTGTATTTGTATCCTCAATATGTTTTGTTTTATATATATATATATATATATATATATATATATATATATATATATATATATATATATATATTATATATATATTTACATTTACATTTACATTTAAGTCATTTAGCAGACGCTCTTATCCAGAGCGACTTACAAATTGGTGAATTCACCTTCTGACATCCAGTGGAACAGCCACTTTACAATAGTGCATCTAAATCATTAAGGGGGGTGAGAAGGATTACTTATCTTATCCTAGGTATTCCTTGAAGAGGTGGGGTTTCAGGTGTCTCCGGAAGGTGGTGATTGACTCCGCTGTCCTGGCGTCGTGAGGGAGTTTGTTCCACCATTGGGGGCCAGAGCAGCGAACAGTTTTGACTGGGCTGAGCGGGAACTGTACTTCCTCAATGGTAGGGAGGCGAGCAGGCCAGAGGTGGATGAACGCAGTGCCCTTGCTTGGGTGTAGGGCCTGATCAGAGCCTGGAGGTACTGCGGTGCCGTTCCCCTCACAGCTCCGTAGGCAAGCACCATGGTCTTGTAGCGGATGCGAGCTTCAACTGGAAGCCAGTGGAGAGAGCGGAGGAGCGGGGTGACGTGAGAGAACTTGGGAAGGTTGAACACCAGACGGGCTGCGGCGTTCTGGATGAGTTGTAGGGGTTTAATGGCACAGGCAGGGAGCCCAGCCAACAGCGAGTTGCAGTAATCCAGACGGGAGATGACAAGTGCCTGGATTAGGACCTGCGCCGCTTCCTGTGTGAGGCAGGGTCGTACTCTGCGGATGTTGTAGAGCATGAACCTACAGGAACGGGCCACCGCCATGATGTTGGTTGAGAACGACAGGGTGTTGTCCAGGATCACGCCAAGGTTCTTAGCGCTCTGGGAGGACGACACAACGGAGTTGTCAACCGTGATGGCGAGGTCATGGAACGGGCAGTCCTTCCCCGGGAGGAAGAGCAGCTCCGTCTTGCCGAGGTTCAGCTTGAGGTGGTGATCCGTCATCCACACTGATATGTCTGCCAGACATGCAGAGATGCGATTCGCCACCTGGTCATCAGAAGGGGAAAGGAGAAGATTAATTGTGTGTCGTCTGCATAGCAATGATAGGAGAGACCATGTGAGGTTATGACAGAGCCAAGTGACTTGGTGTATAGCGAGAATAGGAGAGGGCCTAGAACAGAGCCCTGGGGGACACCAGTGGTGAGAGCGCGTGGCGAGGAGACAGATTCTCGCCACGCCACCTGGTAGGAGCGACCTGTCAGGTAGGACGCAATCCAAGCGTGGGCCGCGCCGGAGATGCCCAACTCGGAGAGGGTGGAGAGGAGGATCTGATGGTTCACAGTATCGAAGGCAGCCGATAGGTCTAGAAGGATGAGAGCAGAGGAGAGAGAGTTAGCTTTAGCAGTGCGGAGCGCCTCCGTGATACAGAGAAGAGCAGTCTCAGTTGAATGACTAGTCTTGAAACCTGACTGATTTGGATCAGAAGGTAATTCTGAGAGAGATAGTGGGAGAGCTGGCCAAGGACGGCACGTTCAAGAGTTTTGGAGAGAAAAGAAAGAAGGGATACTGGTCTGTAGTTGTTGACATCGGAGGGATCGAGTGTAGGTTTTTTCAGAAGGGGTGCAACTCTCGCTCTCTTGAAGACGGAAGGGACGTAGCCAGCGGTCAGGGATGAGTTGATGAGCGAGGTGAGGTAAGGGAGAAGGTCCCCGGAGATGGTCTGGAGAAGAGAGGAGGGGATAGGGTCAAGCGGGCAGGTTGTTGGGCGGCCGGCCGTCACAAGAAGCGAGATTTCATCTGGAGAGAGAGGGGAGAAAGAGGTCAGAGCACAGGGTAGGGCAGTGTGAGCAGAACCAGCGGTGTCGTTTGACTTAGCAAACGAGGATCGGATGTCGTCGGCCTTCTTTTCAAAATGGTTGACGAAGTCATCTGCAGAGAGGGGGGGGGGAGGATTCAGGAGGGAGGAGAAGGTGGCAAAGAGCTTCCTAGGGTTAGAGGCAGATGCTTGGAATTTAGAGTGGTAGAAAGTGGCTTTAGCAGCAGAGACAGAGGAGGAAAATGCAGAGAGGAGGGAGTGAAAGGATGCCAGGTCCGCAGGGAGGCGGTTTTCCTCCATTTCCGCTCGGCTGCCCGGAGCTCTGTTCTGTGAGCTCGCAATGAGTCATCGAGCCACGGAGCGGGAGGGGAGGACCGAGCCGGCCTGGAGGATAGGGGACATAGAGAGTCAAAGGATGCAGAAAGGGAAGAGAGGAGGGTTGAGGAGGCAGACTCAGGAGAAAGGTTGGAGAAGGTATGAGCAGAGGGAAGAGATGATAGGATGGAAGAGGAGAGAGTAGCGGGGAGAGAGAGCGAAGGTTGGGACGGCGCGATACCATCCGAGTAGGGGCAGTGTGGGAAGTGTTGGATGAGAGCGAGAGGGAAAAGGATACAAGGTAGTGGTCGGAGACTTGGAGGGGAGTTGCAATGAGGTTAGTGGAAGAACAGCATCTAGTAAAGATGAGGTCGAGCGTATTGCCTGCCTTGTGAGTAGGGGGAAGGTGAGAGGGTGAGGTCAAAAGAGGAGAGGAGTGGAAAGAAGGAGGCAGAGAGGAATGAGTCAAAGGTAGACGTGGGGAGGTTAAAGTCGCCCAGGACTGTGAGAGGTGAGCCGTCCTCAGGAAAGGAGCTTATCAAGGCATCAAGCTCATTGATGAACTCTCCGAGGGAACCTGGAGGGCGATAAATGATAAGGATGTTAAGCTTGAAAGGGCTGGTAACTGTGACAGCATGGAATTCAAAGGAGGCGATAGATAGATGGGTAAGGGGAGAGAGAGAGAATGACCACTTGGGAGAGATGAGGATCCCGGTGCCACCACCCCGCTGACCAGAAGCTCTCGGGGTGTGCGAGAACACGTGGGCGGACGAAGAGAGAGCAGTAGGAGTAGCAGTGTTATCTGTGGTGATCCATGTTTCCGTCAGTGCCAGGAAGTCGAGGGACTGGAGGGAGGCATAGGCTGAGATGAACTCTGCCTTGTTGGCCGCAGATCGGCAGTTCCAGAGGCTACCGGAGACCAGGAACTCCACGTGGGTCGTGCGCGCTGGGACCACCAGATTAGGGTGGCCGCGGCCACGCGGTGTGGAGCGTTTGTATGGTCTGTGCAGAGAGGAGAGAACAGGGATAGATAGACACATAGTTGACAGGGTACAGAAGAGGCTACGCTAATGCAAAGGAGATTGGAATGACAAGTGGACTACACGTCTCGAATGTTCAGAAAGTTAAGCTTACGTAGCAAGAATCTTATAGACTAAAATGATTGAAATGGTACAGTACTGCTGGAGTAGGCTAGCTGGTAGTGGCTGCGATGTAGCTAACCTAGAAAATCGCTCTAGGCTAAACAATTGACTTAGATACAAAGACGGCTATGTAGCTAGCTAGCTACGATCAAACAAAACAAACCGTTGTACTGTAATAGTTACTACAGTGCTGCTATTCGGGGGCTAGCTGGCTAGCTACGTTAAGAGAACGACAATAGCTGGCCAGCTAACCTAGAAAATCGCTCTAGGCTACACAATTGTCTTAGATACAAAGATGGCTATGTAGCTAGCTAGCTACGATCAAACAAAACAAACCGTTGTACTGTAATAGTTACTACAGTGCTGCTATTCGGGGGCTAGCTGGCTAGCTACGTTGAAAGACCGACAATAGCTGGCCAGCTAACCTAGAAAATCGCTCTAGACTACACAATTGTCTTAGATACAAAGACGGCTATGTAGCTGGCTAGCTACGATCAAACAAAACAAACCGTTGTACTGTAATGAAGTGAAATGAAAGATGTGATACTACCTGTGGAGCGACGCGGAATGTTGACCGGGTAGTTGGAGTTCAATTCGGTAGAGGTTGGCTAGCTGTTGGCTAGCTAGCTAGCAGCATTTCCTACGTTAAGGACGACAAATAGCTGGCTAGCTAACCTCGGTAAATTAAGATAATCACTCTAAGTCTACACACTCTAAACTGCACAATTATCTTGGATACAAAGACAGCGAAGACAACTATGTAGCTAGCTGACACTACGCTAATCGAGTCGTTCAGTTGAGTGTAATAGTTTCTACAGTGCTAGTGGACAGTGGATGTTAGCTAGCTGCTTAGCTAGCTGCTGGGCAGATACGTTAGGACGACGAAATACGATAATATGCAATTGTCGTTAATACAAAGACGGCTATGTAGCTAGCTAAGAAGAAATTGCTAAGATAAGACAAATCAAACCGTTGTACTATAACGAAATGTAATGAAATGTAATGAAAATTTATACTACCTGCGGACCGAAGTGTAGATGCGACCGCTCGCTCCAACCGGAACCGGAAAACTGTAATATGTATACGATATGAACGAGGCACAGGCCTACTTGTTGAGAAGGACAAAACGATTCACTAGGTTTGGATTTGGGTTAGCACAGACTGCTGAAAGAGACGAAGAAAGAGAAAAGGAGAGAATAATTTTGCACGCCCAATTTTTCAGTTTTTGATTTGTTAAAAAGGTTTGAAATATCCAATAAATGTCATTCCACTTCATGATTGTGTCCCACTTGTTGTTGATTCTTCACAAAAAAATACAGTTTTATATCTTTATGTTTGAAGCCTGAAATGTGGCAAAAGGTTGCAAAGTTCAAGGGAGCCGAATACTTTCGCAAAGGCACTGTATGTGTTTGCAGGAAGACTCCTCCTCCCCATAGTTACTCTCAAAGAGCTGCAGCTGCCCCTCTTCACATGATGGCTCTTCAGTCACCTTTAAAAACACACACAATAGTACAATCAGCAGTACGGCCGTTGCTGTCCGCTTACAGTGATTGTCGACTGAACACTAACCAGTAACTCATCTATGAATGTATCCCGGTTGGAAGATTCCAGGAATCAGGAAGGAATAAGCAGTTCTGTAAAACCTGGGAGTTACTGCAATTTTGCAACACTAAACAGGACTCTCCAAATAAAGTTGGACTGACAGAAGTGGGTTGTACCTCAACTATCAGTCTCCACGTCTGGCCCTCCCACCTGCTCCATCCCTCCTCTTCCTCCTCCCACTCTGTGTTCTCATCCTCAGTAAAACATTAAAGGCCCCATTGAAGTGTGGATTGTATGGTGGTAACAAAAGGTTGGTAGGCAGTCAATGTATTTCTGCATCATGGAATGGCTGTGCTCCTCCAATAGCAACTGAATCACCTGCAGACGAAAGGGGGAGAGAGAGAGAGTTATCACTCAGCAAAAAATATATATCACAGCACATTGCTAACACAGAGAGAGAACAGAATAGAACAGAATAGAAAAAATAAGAAAAGGAAGAGAAAGAGAAATAGAAATAGAAAAGGAAGGAAGGAAGTTGTTTCAAAATGTGTCATCAGAGCTTTGGTAGTCATGGACACGATTACGCCCAAATACTCTCCTCGTCCTCCTATTGGTGACAGTGTTATAGGCTGGCCGAAAAGTTCAGCAGGAAGTGAAGAGAGTTGAAAGATATTCGTATAAGTCAAATGTTATGTAAGGGATAATCAACGAGGGGCTGTGCATTCTATGGCAAATAATGAACGACGTGGAATGTGTGTTCCACGACGCTCCGGCTATAGCTTTGTAGTGATCCCTTACAAAAAATGATTACAGTTTAAAAACTGCAGTAAAAGTGCAGTAACTGTAGTCAACAGAGGTATTTTGGATGCAGTAAAGGCAGAATAACTGCAGTTGAACAGCAGTTATACTATTGTGACCATACGTCACCGTTTTCCGTGGACAGTCCTCGTTTTTGGTGGCTGGAGCTGTCCCCGGAAATGTCCCCGTTTTTAACTGTGCGTTAAAAACAGACCGAAAAGTGTAATATTTTACTTGGCAAGAAAGACCAGGCAGTAGAGCCTACTGATTGACGTCTCAATCGCGTTGTGCTTGTTTAGGCCAACAGAGGGGGCTGCTTCATTAAGCTTCATTCACTCTTCTTCTTTTAGAGAAAACGTCTGTGGAAAACTCAGCTAGAAGCTAGCAAGTATCAAGTGAATCCACAACATCACCACAGATGTCTTTTCAAGCCAGGTAGGTTACAATTGTTTGAGATACTAGCTAGTGATGTTTTAATGTCACAATTTATTATGTAGATAGATGATCTGCTCTATAAGGTTTTAAATAGGTTATGCTAGCTAACGTTAGCTACAGTATGTAGACTAAGTTAGCTAGCTACTGTTATGGCAGCTAGGTTAAAAAACGTTCACATGTAAACATGCAGTGGACGGGCTATTTTGAAAATATGATTATATTAAATGAATGCACAATTAATTCTGAGAATATTTTTGTAGATTACAATTTTAATGGTTTGGCATTATAAGTAGTGTGAAAATATATTTAGAAATGTTCATGGATAACATTAGCAGTGAAGAGGAAGGAGAGGAGGAAGACTGGATATGAAGAAGAGTGAAGGAGACATAGGAGGAAAGGTAAAGGTAAAGATATGGTTATATGGTTACAGAGAGCCAATTTATTATTCCAAACAATGTTTTTGAGATAATATACAAAAATGAGGCTGTCAGGCATAGGTGTATAGGTGGCAGGGAAGTCAGGCGCAGGAGAGTTAAACGGAGTGTAAAATGGAGTCTTTTAATAAAGTCCACGTAACATGCTCCATAACACTAAAAGGTGCATACATAAACAAACATGGGTACGAGGACCCGACGCGCACCTATACAACATAAAACTACACTGACAATAAAACAATCTCTGACAAAGACATGAGGGGAAACAGAGGGTAAATGCACAACAGGTAATGAATGGGATGGAAAACAGGTGTGTGGGAAGACAAGACAAAACCAATGGAAAATGAAAAATGGATCAATGATGGCTAGAGGACCGGTGACGTCGAACGCAGAGCTCCGCCCGAACAAGGAGAGGCAACGACTTCGGGCAGAAGTCGTGACAGAGGCAAGCAATGGGAATCTGTTAACCAAAGTATTTTATCTAATAGTATGCTATTTATTAATACAGATTGGAGAGGAAGGACAAGGAAAAATTAAGGGAGTAAAAAGAGTGAAACAAGGAGAGTGTAGAAGAGTGAGTTGGAAAGGTGAAGAGAAGGAAAGGAAGACGAGTGAAGAAAAGAGGAGGAGAAAGATTGGAGGAAAGGAAGATATAAAACTGTAGTGAAGAAAAGAGGAGGAGAAAGATTGGAGGAGAAGAAAAAACTTTTTTAACAAATCAAAAACTGTTACAGTGCCTTGGCGAAAGTATTCGGCTCCCTTGAACTTTGGTATGCCCTCTGACCTTTTGCCACATTTCAGGCTTCAAACATAAAGATATAAAACTGTATTTTTTTGTGAAGAATCAACAACAAGTGGGACACAATCATGAAGTGGAACGACATTTATTGGATATTTCAAACTTTTTTAGCAAATCAAAAACTGAAAAATTGGGCGTGCAAAATGGTTCACCCTTTGTAATTCCTCTCTTTCAATTGGCAGCCGGAGTAGGACGGCAGTGGTAGAACATCAGCAGACAAAAAAGCATAAAGCCTCTCTGATTGCCCGTGTTGGTATGCCCTCTGTCAAGAAGGTAGAGCCTTCCCAAGAAGAATATGGTTTAGCTGTGCAGGATTGTGTCTTTGCATAGCACACTATGCGACACAATCATAGTTACAGATCTATGGACTGCACAGCACAACTGACGCGGAAGCTTTATGAGCCAAAGTTTGCATGTGCTAGAACAAAATGTGACGCCATAGTGAGTAACATCCCAATCATTCTTCACTATGCCTGTGTTTGCAACTATGCCTGTGTTTGCAAGCATGGGGAATGCACACAGATAATCTAAAATATTTACATTGTCTCATTTTAAAAAGGCAACCTCTGCGTGAAGAGATCCAGAAGGCAGCAGGCACACTGCAGGATAAAATGCCCCAATGTGCCAATCAATGAGTATGCATTCTGTGATGAGGTTACTGCCTGCAAGAGTTCCTAAAGGGGGGATCGCTTGATGAATGGAAAACATCTGAGACACCGCTTAGTCAGAGATGGAGCACGGTGGTTACCCACTTCAAAGAGAATCACATCCCACACAATAACCTGGCTAGATTAGCATCTGTTGTCATGTGCTTACCTGGAAGTAATGCACCAGTCGAGAGTGTTCTCCCAAATGAATGATATATGGACAGCAGCAAGAAATAGGTTCACTGTTCCTACCATCAAGGCCATGCTTATTGTGAAGACAAACTTCAACCTCCCCTGCCAGGAGTTCATGGAGAAGCTGGCCAAAGACAGAGCAATCCTTAAGAAAATACATTATTCTGAGAAAAATACAGATTAGGTTGGTATAAGTATATTATGAAGTTACCAATCTCATCAGCATCTTATTTCTTTATTATGTTGTTAAGTATTTCACATATACTATTGTCTGTTTTTTCAATTTTGCTCATGTTCTCTTCTGCTCTTATTCTACCAGGACCACAGAATGGCTGTTCAGATCGGACAGTTCTGTCTTGTCTATAGTGTTTCTGTAGTATAGTTGTTTTCTCTGCCTATCAGAATGTGCCTGCTAGACTCAATACATGAAACCTGAATTGTCCCCCTTTAGATAATAACATTGGATATTTTAATTATATATTGAACACCAAACTGGAAATGTCCCCGGTTTTCAATTCAGAAATCTGGTCACCTTAAGTTATACTGCACACTAACTGCAGTTAAACTGCAAAATTACTGCAGTTATACTGTAGTGTACCATATGAATCACCATAATTAAATAAAAAAGACAAAACAGTCTCAACAGCAAATTATTGCAGCATGTCCAAGGATATGCAGTAACACATTTGCTGCTGGAAACATCCACTGAAGTAGTTAACAAGTTTACTAGATAGCTACAGAGATAGGTACTAGATAGCTGCAGTAGTTGCCTTGGTAACAGACTTGCTAGAATAGCAGAGTACTCAGGGCAGGACTTGCTACAAAAGCAGAGTACTCACGGCAGGAGGACACAGATCTAAAGACCTTCCTCCTGTACAGAAGCTACACCAAACAGACAACACACAAAAAGCTTTGTATTTTTTATTTTACTAGGCAAGTCAGTTAAGAACAAATTCTTATTTACAATGACGGCCTAGGAACAGCGGGTTAACTGCCTGTTCAGGGGCAGAACGACAGATTTGGACCTTGTCAGCTCGGGGGTTTGAACTTGCAACCTTCTGGTTACTAGTCCAACGCTCTAACCACTAGGCTACCCTGCCACCCCGTGTAGATTATGTCTCAAATTCCAGTTTTCAAAATAAGTTGAAGACATATGTATATTATTATATTTTGGATTCTGATGAGGAACGACAGTTGATATGACAGCTCTATTGAATTCGTATCGCATAAATTCAACTTTACAGCGTGATTGAAATTTAAAGGCAATGTTCCCACATCAGATGGCACTGCATTCACGGTAAACTGCACATTGAGTCTGCTCAATCAGAAATCACCTTTACATTTCAATCGCACAATCTCTAACGCTTCGGCGATACAGGTTGAATAGAGTCCTGAACTCATAAGCCATTGAAATGCTGGGTCATTCTAGGACTTGTCTCGGTGCTGCTGTGCTGTTTGGGGCTACTTGGCTACCTGCCAAACCTTTGGTTTCAATCAAAATCTGCATCTAACACATTTACCAATGTCTTAGTTTTCCCTCGCTCAACTTTTTTCACACAACTTTATCTGGACATGGTTCTACAGGACCTTCACCAGCCAAAAAAAGCTAAGTAGTAACATTAACACTCTGCAATCCAATTGCAGTTGCTGTTCTCATAATATACAGAACTATCGCCTTATGGTGAGGATAGCCGTGTTGCAAGCCCAGCTTCAGATGCAATCGTTTGGCAAAAAACTTTCAACCGGTTCTCCCCATTAAGCCACAAGTTAGAAGCAGAGGTCGAGCCTTCTCAGGTCTCTCCTCCACCCGTTATGAGGTCTGAGCCACCGAAACCTCCCACCATTTGCTCTGACAAATGTAAAACCCTAGTTTTTGGTGACTCCATTCCCCGCAATATTAGACTTTAAAAGAATCATCCACGATCACACACTGTTCACACCAGGGGGCAGGGCTCCTGAGTTCAAGGCTAATCTGAAGATGGTGCTGGCTAAGGGAAAACTGGTGAGTGTAGAGAGTATACGGATATTGTTATCCACATTGGCACCAACAATGTTAGGATGAAACAGTCAGAGGTCACCAAGCGGAACATAGCTTCAGCGTGTAAATTAGCTAAAGAGATGTGTGGTCATCAAGTAATTGCCTCTGGCCTCCTCCCAGTCCCAACCATCAAAATGATAGAACATTTTGAACATTTGTAAAAAATAAAATAAACACAAATATCTCTTAATTATAATTGTATTCACACTCCTGGGTCAATACTTTGTAGAAGCACCTTTGGCAGCGATTGCAGAGGTGAGTATTTCTGGGTAAGTCTCTAAAGCCGGGTGGACACTACACGCCTTTCAAAATCCTAACATCGCTAAACCTCTCACATTATAAATGACCATCTTTCCTGTAGTTTGCTTTGTCTTGCCAACGTAGTGGTGCGCACACGAAACCATGTGGCACAGACAGCGGTCACACACTACAAGATTCTACACTTGGTCTTGACGAGTGTCGATGCAACGCTGTCTGACAAAAACAACGATGTGATTCGATTTAACATGCTGTAGCTACAACAAGCTGTGGCTCAAAGCAGCCTAAAATGTTTTCTGTCAGACGTTCACGCTTGCCACAAAGAGTTGAAATATCTAGTCAAAATTTTGAATTGAATAACATCGTTAGCTGTCTTCACAGCTGAAACAATTTGATGCTTCAGCTATGATTAAAGGCAAGTACAAACGCAGACTAGTTATAGTCATCGCTCCTTCTCGAGAGTCCAGACATTATGGGTGATGCGAATCAAAAGTCGTCATCTCACTGGCTTCATCTCTGGCGAGCTCTCATTGGTTATTGCTCATCGCCGTTCTATAACCTGCCATTGCACATCTCACACAAGAGCATTGCAGAGACAAGAGCATTGCAGAGACAAGAGCATTGCAGAGACAATAGCATTGCAGAGACAATAGCATTGCAGAGACAATAGCATTGCAGAGACAAGAGCATTGCAGAGACAAGAGCATTGCAGAGACAAGAGCATTGTAGTGACAAGAGCATTGCAGAGACAAGAGCATTACAGATTTGTGTTGATAAAATATTGGGACTTCTGGGACTGTTAAAAGACAAAATCAATAGCCCTCAGACTGCATCTCTGAGCCTCTTACATTAAAATGAGCCTCAGTGATGGCTGAGCGCCCCAAGTTGACAACGACATGGGGATTTTTTCTCCGATCTCAAAAACTTGTCTGGGACAGATTAATCGGGTGCAAAATCATGTAGTATGTGTGCACCTGGCTTGAGCTTTCCACACTTGGATTGTGCAACATTTGCCCATTACTATTTCCAACATTTTTCAGGCTTGGTCAAAAGATTTTCAAGAAGATTTAAGTCAAAATTGTAACCCCGCCACTCAGGAACATTCACTGTCAAATCTTGGTAAAAACTCTAATGTATATTTGGCCTTGAATGTTAGGTTATTGCCCTGAATAAAGGTGAATTCAGCTCCCAATGTCTGGTGGAAAGCAGAATGAACCAGTTTTCTCTAGGACTTTGCCTGTGCTTCGCTCCATTCAGCTTCTTTTCTTCCAGGAAAACTCCTGTCATTAAACGCCCTAAGGTTGATGTCTGTGCCCCAGTGGAAATCTAATTAGGATAATAAAAACATCCCCATAAAAATGTGTCAGTTTAAGCAAGACATATATATTGCAATGGATGTGACTCAATCCACCACATCCGCCTATGTCACACTTCCGCATCTGTTGTGAAAGGTGACAGAGGTAGAGCGGTGTTTTTCAGACCATTAGACACCCTGGAATTCTGTCTTCTCACTAAATTGTTTGTAGCGTTCGAATGGTAGTTACTCCACAATACTAACCTTATTCACATAGTGAAAAGAAGGAAGCCTGTACAGAATAAAAAATATTCCAAAACATGCATCCTGTTTGTAAAAAGGCACTGCAAAACATATGCTGTCAAATCCTCCCAAGTTTCTAGTTTGACCAGCTGTTGATTGTTTTGAATTTGGTTGTCATAATGGCAGGTTTGCTAGCAACAAACTGTTTAGCTAGCTTGTAGCCGGGTGTTTGATATGCAATGTAATCTCCTTGTAATTATCAGTCAGTGTTGACGAGTGTCCTGATGAGAAGGCAAACTTTTCTAGCTATGACAGGCAAAATTGGGCATTATCAGCTCATTGTTATGGATGTATTCAAATGAATGTCAACAGATAACAGCTACTTTGCTGTTATTCTGGCTGCAGAAGTTGTGACTGTGTTAGCCGTGGCTAGCAAGGAGGGAAGGGAAGGGATAAGAACGTTGCCAAAGAGCATGGCAATTGAACGTAAAGAACAAATGACTGGGTCGCATCCATAAATATCAATCTAATCGAACGAACGACTGGGTCGAGTCTCTAGCAACTAAAATATGAGAAAGTATGATTTATCTTATATAAAATGAAAATATCAACAAAAAATGTCATTTCTACCAGTAAATGTGTGCTTTGTTTATTGTTTACTTTGGCAACTGTGGTATAAGTGGAATAAATGGCTTAAACAAATGCAACAGAATGAACTTCAATGTTATTCTGGCTGCAGAGAACGTGACTGTGTAGCCGTAGCTAATTGGCTAGCTAGCAGCAAGAAGAGATTAGAAAGTTGCCACTAAGCATGGCAACAGAACATAAAGAACAAACGACTGGGTCACGTCTGTAAATGTTGAACACCTTAGAACAAACGGCTGGGTCTTGTCTCTGGCAACAAAGAGATGAGAAAGTATGAATTTTCTTATAGAAACTAAAATATATATTTTTTCAATATATATACCGGTAAATGTTTTCTTTGGATATTTGTTATGCTAATTAGATTTTCACGAGTGCATGGACATTGACTATAGGGGGTTAAAGATAAATATTTTTGCTAAGAGTATTATTGTTTTGTTGATGAATTGCCTGTCTTTCCAAATCTCCCAACAGTAGTATTTGTAGGGTTCATTTTAAATTAATGTTGTGATTTTTCACAATATATGCTGCATATATTTAACATTTTGTTCGTAGCAAGAATTTTGAAAAGCTGAAAATGTTGAATCTTGTGTTATTTGGTATATCAGCTCATACACCTTGTACTATGGAATTGGTATTTCCAAAATGTCTTCCCAGCTATTTTGTAACCTGTATGGCACAGCTGTCAACATTTTGGTCTTCAAATGAAACTGGTATATTTTTCTATTTATGCAAATGATTTTCACCAGTTTTGGACCTTTGATATAGAGCAGACAGACCAGTTCCCTACTTCCTCCCCCTTCTACTTGCCTCCTCCATTTCTGCGTTTGTGCTGCAATCAATTGGTTGTAACTTTAGATTGAGCAAACCTTCTCATATATTTCCAATAGCTGCAGGTGTGACATAACTTTACATTTCCTATTCATAATTTCTTAAATATAAATCCCTTTTAATAATTTTTCCATATAGAGAGTTTTTTTATCAATCATTATATTTGAGTTTGGCTATAATATTTGTTATAATGTACTTTGAAGAAAGCTTCATTTACAGTTAACCCGAGAGGTAGCAATCTGTTTAAAGGCAAAAAGGCAATTTTTGAACAAGGGATGAGCCTTTCTTATAAATGTACTGGAGAACAAGTTTTGGTTTAAGTTAAGTTTTTTATGATTGAGACTTTTAGGGAAAGGTTTAGTGCTTTTATTTTTAATAATTTCAGCCTCCCAAACTGATATTCATTATATAAATAGGCATGTTTAATCTTGTCTGGCTTAGCATTCCAGATAAAGCTGAATATGATTTACCTGAAAAACAAATCATCTGGAGTAGGCAACGCCATAAGTAAGTAAGTAAACTGTGATATAAGTTTATCAGTGTTATTTTTCAATGATTTGGAAGGTATTTACCTCTCCGTTACTGTAGGACCTTGTCGATTTTTGCTAACTTTCTATTGAAATGTATTGGGGTAAATTAAGCAGATGTTCTTTAGGGTGCTGCTCTGTGCTTTGGCCTCACTGGCTGCTAAGTAAGACATGGTCTTCACCTCCATCTTCATGGGTGGATTGTCGGCCATGGCTGGATACTGGTTCCCAGACAGGGGAGACCACGTACTGGACAGCTTTCTGAAGGGACGCTAGAACTACACTGCTATCAAGTACTTATTACTATAACCTGTTGGTGGGTATATGTATATAGGACATTTATAATTGACATTAACACCAAGCAGACACTAGCCTGGGTGCCAGTCTGTTATTGCTCTTTTGCCAACTCCTTATGAAATCTTGTCAACATGGCAATTGCATAAGGAGTCAAGAGAGTAGAAACAGACTGGCACCCAGGCTAAACAGACTGTTACATATTATTTGTAAATAAATAATGATCCATGAGACAAACTGTTATTTGAAAAGCTTTAATAATTAACATTGCTGTGTGCAACTTGCCTTCAACACTATCATGCAGTCAATTTCAACAAAGATTATAGAAAGGAAACCTGATCACATAAAACAGTGTTAAATAAAACATTTAAAATAAAATGTGTGTGTGTGTGTGTGTGTGTGTGTGTGTGTGTACACTGAGTGTACAAAATACTATGAACACCTGCTCTTTCATGACATAGTCTGACCAGGTAAATTCAGGTGAAAGCTATGATCCCTTATTGATGTCACTTGTTAAATCCACTTCAAGCATTGTAGATGAAGGGGAGGAGACAGGTTAAAGAAGGATTTTAAAGCCTTGAGACAATCGAGACATTGATTGTGCATGTGTTTCACTCACAGGGTGAGTGGGAAAGACAAAACATTTGAGTGCCTTTGAATGGGGTATAGTAGTAGGTGCCAGGCGCACCAGGTTGTGTCAAAAACTGCAACGCTGCTGGGTTTTCACTCTCAACAGTTTCCTGTGTGTATCAAGAATGGTCCACCACCCAAAGGAAATCCATCCAACTTGATACAACTGTGGGAAGCCTTGGAGTCAGCATCCCTGTGGAACGCTTTCAACACCTTGTAGAGTCCATGCCCCTAACACTAGTTAGTAACTTACTTCAAACTGGTGTTTTGTACAGTCAACGAATGAATGTAAATTAAGTTATCAACTTGCAACACCATCTGTCATGTTGTGTGAAGGAATCAGGAGACAGGCTCAGGAATGCGTAATAGGGTTATTTATTGTTTACCCAAATAATAGCATGCCATGTAAGGCACGGGGACGAAGACCAAACAAGCACGTATACAAAACACAGGGTTGAGTACCAAAGGGGTACCTCAACTAAACACACGTGACGAGACCCGAAAACACAAGTGCACAATGATACAACACGGGACGAGATCCGTAATCATCTGCACAATACAACCGGCCTCGAAAGCCTAAACAACAAGGTACAGGTACTCACACGACGAACGGACATTGGAACAATAATCGACAGCCCAATGGTGAACCATAAGGCACATTTATACAAATACAATCAGTGAGGAATATGAACCAGGTGTGCGTAATGACACATAGAAAACTGGTGACGTAGACCTCCGGAGCTGGTACATGGATGGAGCAACCGTACCGGAGGGATCCGTGACAGTAACCCCTCCCCTGGGGCCGGATTCACGAAAGATTGCTTATGAAAAAACGTAAGAAGTTTCTTAAGGTAAAAAATATGAAGTTCAAAAGATAGTTCGTAAATTCAATTCTTTCAAATGTTCTTAGGAATTCATAGTTTTCTTAGGAGCTTCGTAAATATCTTTCTTAAGAACTTAAATACGTAAATATCTTCTTATCTGGCATTGACATTAGTGACGTTCTTGAAACGTATAAATAAACCTATGTGACGGGGATGTTGGGATTTTGTTATTTTGTTGTTTTTCACACATTACTCATTATAGCCATATTGACTAGCTATATCTAAACCAAAAGTGGATAACCAAGGAAAGTGCAATAACAACTTCAGCAAACAAGAGCTTGAAGTGATGGTGGAGGAAATAGCAGCCAGGAAAAGGTTGCTGTTGGGGAGACTTCATAACTGAGGGGTCACTGCAGAGACCAAAAAGAGAGGATGGGCGAGAGTGGCCGAGTCTGGGTAGCCATTTGACTAGATGTTCAGCAGTCTTATGGCTTGGGGTAGTTGCTGGAACTAGACTTGGCGCTCCGGTACCGCTTGCCGTGCGGTTGCATAGAGAACAGTCTGTGACTAGTGTTGCTGGAGTCTTTGACAATTTTTAGGGTCTTCTGTTGGGGGTTACCTTGGGGGTCGGGTGTGGGGCTACAGCAATGCCATGATTGCTGTATATACGTGATAACCTTTGTATGCTTGCAATACCCAAAGATGGAAAAGTACTGGGTCATAGAGATGTACTGCTTTAGTTTTCAGGCTGAGAACTGCCTGCACCTGCTGACAGTCACGCAGCCTCAAGGCTGGCTTACAGAAGATTGAGAAACCACAGTCTAGACATGTTTTCTCATCGTAGATAAATTGTATCTAATCCAATGCAAAAATGTTAAGGAATGATTGACGGTAGGTTGTCCACATCCAGTAGTATAAATAGCGTTGTCTCCTGTTTCGCCGCACAGATCTTTACTATAGACTACTGAGGTATTCTGTAGGTGAATCTCTGTCTGCAATTGCATTTTATTACTAAAGAGTTGTATTCCAAGGTACCTGTGTCTGTGTCATCTAAAATACTGATTGTTAAAAGGAAACTTACATCAAAGGACCACCCAACATTTGGCGAGCTTGCCTGGAGTGAGTGACCACTGCGTCTGGATGTTCTTCGTCCCACTGTGCAGCGCATCAAGTTATAAGGCGAGCAGATGCCTGTTCATCCAAAAGTCTGAAATGTGTGATTGATGACTCATTCCAGTATGTAAGTGGCACCTCACTCATGGGGTTGATCATTACAGGAACAGTCGATGCCACAACGTATGTTCAAGCCCGTAATATGATGTATATGTGATAAATGACACAGGACCTCTGGTGTAATAGTTAGAAATCCCTGAGGGTCTAATGGAACCTTGTGTGAGGAACTTGGTTATATATTAGGATGAACCAAGTCAGTACTGAGGTACTGGGTGACAAGTGATTGAGGGAAGGCACAGGTTTTTAAAGACTTATTGTGTATGGTGTTCTCACCGGAGGGAAGACACTGGATTTATGTATGGTGTTCTCACCTGGATCTAAAATACTGGAAGGAAACACTGGATTTATGTATGGTGTTCTTGCCCTGGAGGAAGAAGACACCCACTGTGGGAAGACACTGGATTTATGTGTTCTTCACCAAAAGTCTGATGGTGTATCTCACCCTGAGGGAAGACACTGGATTTATGTATGGTGTTCTCACCGGAGGGAAGACACTGGATTTATGTATGGTGTTCTCACCCTGAGGGAAGACACTGGATTTATGTATGGTGTTCTCACCCTGAGGGAAGACACTGGATTTATGTATGGTGTTCTCACACTGGAGTATGGTGTTCTCAAGGGAAGACACTGGATTTATTGGTGTTCTTATGTATGGTGTATCTCACCGGAGGGAAGACACTGGATTTATGTATGGTGTTCTTACCCTGAGGGAAGACACTGGATGTGGTGTTCTCACCGGAGGGAAGACACTGGATTTATGTATGGTGTTCTCACCGGAGGGAAGACACTGGAGGGGGAAGACACTGTGGATTTATGTATGGTGTTCTCACCGGAGGGAAGACACTATGTATGGTGTTCTTACCCTGAGGGAAGACACTGGATTTATGTATGGTGTTCTTACCCTGAGGGAAGACACTGGATATATGTATGGTGTTCTCATGGTGTTGTATGGTGTTCTCACCCTGAGGGAAGACACTGGATATATGTATGGTGTTCTTACCCTGAGGGAAGACACTGGATTTATGTATGGTGTTCTTACCCTGAGGGAAGACACTGGATATATGTATGGTGTTCTCACCCTGAGGGAAGACACTGGATATATGTATGGTGTTCTCACCCTGAGGGAAGACACTGGATATATGTATGGTGTTCTTACCCTGAGGGAAGACACTGATATATGTATGGTGTTCACTGGATATATGTATGGTGTTCTCACCCTGAGGGAAGACACTGGATGGATATATGTATGGTGTTCTTACCGGAGGAAAGACACTGGATAAATGTATGGTGTTCTCACCCTGAGGTTCTTACCCTGAAGACACTGGATAAATGTATGGTGTTCTCACCCTGAGGGAAGACACTGGATAAATGTATGGTGTTCTCACCCTGAGGGAAGACACTGGATTTATGTATGGTGTTCTCACCCTGAGGGAAGACACTGGATTTATGTATGGTGTTCTTACCCTGAGGAAAGACATTGTTTGTTTTTTGATATATGTATAATTGCTGGGAGTATAGATTTGGTGTGGGACAATTGTTGTATGAGTTGAGTGTATTTGATAACAGTGAATGTATATATGCTAGTCAATATCAAGAATTTCTGTACTGAAATAAATATAGACTGGTATAGACAGCAACTAGTACAAGAAGGGATACATTTGTTCATTGCGTTTTGGGAGAGTTTACTCTTCCATTACATCCACAAGAGAGGAGACAGGGAGACCACCGTACTGAAGTTAAAATTATTATTATTTACCACACATACAGTATGTGTAACCTATTTACAGTAGTGTGGTTAGTAAATAAATGTAGTGAAACTAAAGAAGAAGAGGGGTTAGAGAAAATAGAACTGCGTTGGGTATATCATCAAATCAAATCAAATTTATTTATATAGCCCTTCGTACATCAGCTGATATCTCAAAGTGCTGTACAGAAACCCAGCCTAAAACCCCAAACAGCAAGTAATGCAGGTGTAGAAGCACGGTGGTTAGGAAAAACTCCCTAGAAAGGCCAAAACCTGGGAAGAAACCCAGAGAGGAACTAGGCTATGTGGGGTGGCCAGTCCTCTTCTGGCTGTGCCGGGTGGAGATTATAACAGAACATGGCCAAGATGTTCAAATGTTCATAAATGACCAGCATGGTCGAATAATAATAAGGCAGAACAGTTGAAACTGGAGCAGCAGCACGGCCAGGTGGACTGGAGACATCAAGGAGTCATCATGTCAGGTAGTCCTGGAGCATGGTCCTAGGGCTCAGGTCCTCCGAGAGAGAGAAGGAGAGAATTAGAGAACGCACACTTAGATTCACACAGGACACCGAATTGGACAGGAGAAGTACTCCAGATATAACAAACTGACCCCAGCCCCCGACACATAAACTACTGCAGCATAAAAACTGGAGGCTGAGACAGGAGGGGTTAGGAGACACAGTGGCCCCATCCTAGGACACCCCCGGACAGGGCCAAACAGGAAGGATATAACCCCACCCACTTTGCCAAAGCACAGCCCCCACACCACTAGAGGGATATCTTCAACCACCAACTTACCATCCTGAGACAAAGCTGAGTATAGCCCGCAAAGATCTCCGCCATGGCACAACCCAAGGGGGGGCGCCAACCCAGACAGGATGACCACATCAGTGAATCAACCCACTCAGGTGACGCACCCCTTCCAGGGACGGCATGAGAGAGCCCCAGTAAGCCAGTGACTCAGCCCCTGTAATAGGGTTAGAGGCAGAGAATCCCAATGGAAAGAGGGGAACCGGCCAGGCAGAGACAGCAAGGGTGGTTCATTGCTCCAGGGCCTTTCCGTTCACCTTCCCACTCCTGGGCCAGACTACACTCAATCATATGACCCACTGAAGAGATGAGTCTTCAGTAAAGACTTAAAGGTTGAGACTGAGTTTGCGTCTCTGACATGGGTAGGCAGACCGTTCCATAAAAATGGAGCTCTATAGGAGAAAGCCCTGCCTCCAGCTGTTTGCTTAGAAATTCTAGGGACAATTAGGAGGCCTGCGTCTTGTGACCGTAGCGTACGTGTAGGTATGTACGGCAGGACCAAATCAGAGAGATAGGTAGGAGCAAGCCCATGTAATGCTTTGTAGGTTAGCAGTAAAACCTTGAAATCAGCCCTTGCTTTGAAAGGAAGCCAGTGTAGGGAGGCTAGCACTGGAGTAATATGATCACATTTTTTGGTTCTAGTCAGGATTCTAGCAGCCGTATTTAGCACTAACTGAAGTTTATTTAGTGCTTTATCCGGGTAGCCGGAAAGTAGAGCATTGCAGTAGTCTAACCTTTTTCTGCGTCATTTTTGGACAGAAAGTTTCTGATTTTTGCAATGTTACGTAGATGGAAAAAAGCTGTCCTTGAAATGGTCTTGATATGTTCTTCAAAAGAGAGATCAGGGTCCAGAGTAACACCGAGGTCCTTCACAGTTTTATTTGAGACGACTGTACAACCATTAAGATTAATTGTCAGATTCAACAGAAGATCTCTTTGTTTCTTGGGACCTAGAACAAGCATCTCTGTTTTGTCCGAGTTTAAAAGTAGAAAGTTTGCAGCCATCCACTTCCTTATGTCTGAAACACATGCTTCTAGCAAGGGCAATTTTGGCGCTTCACCATGTTTCATTGAAATGTACAGCTGTGTGTCATCCGCATAGCAGTGAAAGTTAACATTATGTTTTCGAATAACATCCCCAAGAGGTAAAATATATAGTGAAAACAATAGTGGTCCTAAAACGGAACCTTGAGGAACACCGAAATTTACAGGTGATTTGTCAGAGGACAAACCATTCACAGAGACAAACTGATATCTTTCCGACAGATAAGATCTAAACCAGGCCAGAACTTGTCCGTGTAGACCAATTTGGGTTTCCAATCTCTCCAAAGAATGTGGTGATCGATGGTATCAAAAGCAGCACTAAGGTCTAGGAGCACGAGGACAGATGCAGAGCCTCGGTCCGATGCCATTAAAATGTAATTTACCACCTTCACAAGTGCCGTCTCAGTGCTATGATGGGGTCTAAAACCAGACTGAAGCATTTCGTATACATTGTTTGTCTTCAGGAAGGCAGTGAGTTGCTGCACAACAGCCTTTTCTAAGATTTTTGAGAGGAATGGAAGATTCGATATAGGTCGATAGTTTTTTATATTTTCTGGGTCAAGGTTTGGCTTTTTCAAGAGAGGCTTTATTACTGCCACTTTTAGTGAGTTTGGTACACATCCGGTGGATAGAGAGCCGTTTATTATGTTCAACATAGGAGGGCCAATCACAGGAAGCAGCTCTTTCAGTAGTTTAGTTGGAATAGGGTCCAGTATGCAGCTTGAAGTTTTAGAGGCCATGATTATTTTCATCATTGTGTCAAGAGATATAGTACTAAAACACTTGAGCGTCTCTCTTGATCCTAGGTCCAGGCAGAGTTGTGCAGACTCAGGACAACTGAGCTTCCTATCATCCTATATTAGGATATATATATTATATTATCATCCTATATTAGGATATCAACTGAGCTTCCTATCATCCTATATTAGGATATCAACTATATCAACTGATCATCCTATATTAGGTTCTACTACCCGTATACGGGGATAGAACTGTGTTTTTCTACAGTACCATACAGATAAGTCACTCAGACCACATTACATAGAACCTGATTAAAACAAAATCATGGGGCACCATGACAGATTCAACCAAGGGCAGTGCAGAGACAGTGGGTCCCACACCAATGAAAAACATTCATCCTAAACAATATTTACAAGACAAATACCCGACCTGGACTGGGTTTTTTGAAAATGGAATAAATGGACAAACAAAGAAGAAAAGTACAGATATCCTGTCACAGGAACATTTGATAAAACTAAGTGGGATGTTATAAGTGACATAGTCAAGGGAAGGCAAGCCAGTAAGAAGAAGAGTAATAAGAAGGTTACCATACTGTCAGCCACTATATCGGGACTAATTCAGACTGAAGGACAGACGTTTTATGCTCAAAGTCAGTTGAAACAGTTGAAGAGTCAATGGGTGGCTGGAACAAGGGAAAAAAAGGGAGACCCAGGATATGTGATACTTCACCCTACAGCTCCCCCACCTTATGAAGATAAAGAAGGAGGTGTGGAGGTGAGAGAAGGTTTACACCATTTAGTAGCTACTGGTACAAAGTTAATTAATTAAGGGGGGACTAATGAAAGAAGATGAAGAAGGAGAAAAGGCTGATAGTCTACAAACAGAAAAAAATAATAGAACGAGTGAGAACTGCCAGAAATATGATGAAAGAACAAAGTTTGGAACGAATAAAAGGATACTGTGTTTTCGAAGAACAATGGAAAGCAAACAGCAAAAAACAACTGAGGGAACGACAGGATGATGATTCTGAGGAAAACAGGAGACCATATGACGAACTAAGAGAACAACTCATGGAAGAGGAAAGAATGGAAGGTGATATAGAAGCAAAATGGAAAGAATGAAACTGGAAAAGGAATAATTTAGAAGTTATAGAGCAAGAAGTTCAGATGATGACCCAAAGGGCATGTTCCTTCTAGTGTTCAAACAAGGGGGGACAAATGTATGCTGAATACAAGCCCCGGGGTTTCGGAGATATTGCAATTGCTGCTAAATCCCTACCAAGAATGTCAAAAAGAGCTGAAGTCTGGATAAGATCATTTGAAACAAGGCACGGCCACCAGACCCTGTGCCTTGGAGATATGAAGGAAATTTTATCCCGGGCACTCACCCATGGACAGTTCACTGATGTAATGAGCCGATGTGATCCGATGTGGGTTACTGATGTTAACTCCCGCTGAGCTGGAGTTAACCTGTGGGACTGCTTGAGAGATATGTTCCCTTCCATGCGAGACATGAGTAGAGTATCAGACTATACATTTGGACCCGACTCAGATTTCGGAGATTGGATAGATAACCAGAAACATAAATGGCTTGATGAGTTGGGAAAGCGCCATAAACATTCTGAAGCCACCGAAAATCATGTTTTATGACAGAGCCTGCCGCAACCTCCCAGAATAAGTACAGACACAACTGAGGGTTGTCGTAGGCTGGGATAGAAAGGCGGGTGGGGAACGCAAGGATTATATGAGACACCCATGCCAGTACTGACTTTGTGATAAAAAGGCAGAGAAATTAAGAAAACAGGGGCTTGATGGTGCAGTAAAAAAGGCCCAATTGGCTCAATTGGAGAAGAGTAATAAAGGAGGTGAGCCTGACATGGTGATGATGAACACTCCTGCTCCTACAGCGCCCCCAAGTGGACATATGCCGCAACCACAGCCCATACTACCTTTTGCACAATGTCCCCCTCAGACCTATGGGAACCCACAACCATGGGGCCTACAATCACCCAGAATGCCACCTATGCAATGCTGGGGGTGTGGACAATTTGGACACATGAGGAACCAATGTCCACAAAATTCTCAATATCAAGGATGGGCTACAACACCTGGAGTGAACCGAAGAGGGAGAGGAAATTTCAGAGGAGGAAACAAAGGAGGATACCAACAACAAGGTGGATATCAGCAGCAACCCAAAATCTATGGAGCACCTTCCCAGCAGGCACAAGGAAGTTACCAGCCTGGTCCTGCCACCAAGGAGGATGTGGAGGAAATCAACCACAGAGAGGAGGAAGAGGAGGTGTCTGGTCACAAGGAAATCAGAACACAGATGGGAAATCAGATGGGAAAAAGGACATGACCTCTCTGACACTGTCCTGGCTGATGACTTGGACCTTTCCGTTGATGGTTCTGCATGTATAGATCAAACTACAGGGAAGAAACATGAAGGGTTTGGTATTGTGACAATTGATAGAACCACTCACATACCACAACCATTACCAGATACTTTCTCAGCTCAACAGGCTGAACCTTTGGCACTAACCACTGCCTGTAAAATGAGAGAAGGGAAAAGGGTTACAATTTTCTCTGATTCTGCTTATGCAATAGGGGTTTGTCTCTCCTGATGTGGTGCCTGGAGGAGTAGGGCTTTTCACAATGCTTGTGGAATTCATAATAGAACTCTGGTTTTAGATCTCTTGGAGGCTATGATGCTTTATTCTGCTTTGCCTATTGTGAAGGTTGCTGCTCACACTGGGGGGAAGATTTTGTGAGTATGGGTAACGCCATGGCTGTTGAGGCTGCTATATTGGCTGCCTCAAAGTGTCTAGCCACTCCATGTTCTTCTCTGCTCCTCTTGGGAAAGACACTGATGATTTGGCATCTAAACAGGCTTTGGATGATGCAACTTCACCAAGAAATCTTGGGTGGATCCCGCACACAGACCTATGACTGACAGCAGAGAGTGGCAGTGGCAGTGGCAGTGGCAGTGGTGTGTGAGGGGGGGGTAGGGGGGGGGTAGCAATTTGGCTAGATGTTCTGCAATCTTATGTCTTGGGGGCAGATGCTGTTTAGAAGCCGCTTGTACCTTTACAACAAGTGTATCTTTAAAACGCTAGCGTCCCACATACCCTAGTGAGGTTAATGGACATATTGGAGTACCAACAGAAGAAGATCTTCAAAGGTAAGGCATGAATTATATCATTATTTCTGACTCTTGTGTCGAACCTGGCGGGTTGAAACATGATTTTCATGTGTTTGTTTGAAGGGGTGCTGTCCTCAGATAATAGCATGGTTTGCTTTTGCCGTAAAGCCTTTTTGAAATCAGACACTGTGGTTGGATTAACAAGAAGTTCATCTTTAAACCAATGTATAACACTTGTATGATTTATCAATTATTATTATGAGTATTTCTGTTTTTGAATTTGGCACGCTGCTATTTCACTGGGTGTTGTCAAGGGATTGGCGCGCGAAGGGATCACTAAGAAGTTGAAAATTCAGGAAACTAGATCCTAGCCTGAAGAAGTTTTAATGGTTTTGATTATTCTGTTACATCGTGTGAAGGAATCGGGAGACAGGCGCAGGAATGCGTAATCGTTTTTTACAATTATTTACCCAAATTACAGCGTGCCATGTAAAGGCACGGGGACGAAGACCAAACAAACATATATACAAAACACAGGGTTGAGACCCAAACAAAAGAGTGAGGAGTACCTCAAATAAATACACGGGATGAGACCCGAAAACACAAATGATATAACACAGGACGGGACCTGTAATCATCTGCACAACACAACTGGCCTCAAAAGCCAGAACAACAAGGCACAGGTACTCACACGACCAATGGACGTTAGAACAATAATCGACAGCCCAATGGTGAACCAAAGGGCACATTTATACCATAAGTGGTGGATTCTTAAATTCAGCAGTCAAAGCTGGGTCTGGTGATAAAACATTCCAGTGTTTCTTGACTTCTTGACCGCATCTCCCACTTTTCGCGAGTTCAAAGTATATGTGGTTGTGAGCATTACAGAGTGTTCTTTAGCTTTAGTGGGTCTTGTTTGTAGCAGTTCATCTCGTGTTTTCTCCAATGCCAAATTAAGAGCTTTATACACACAAAGGAAAATAGTCTCTTCTTAGAAGCCTATTGGGCATCTCCTCTGCTTTTTTTAGAATGAGTTGGGGGTGGGGTTAACACCAAGCTCAAGTTGGGAAGGGGAGTGGAGGGGGAGGTTCACACCTAGCTCAAGTTGGGCAGGGGAGGGGATGGGGGGTTCACACCAAGATCGGCTATTAGACAATTATTTTGTAAACGTTGAATATTGTTCAGCCCATCCTGCTATGCTTGTGAGAAATGAATAATAATACTTTTTCCTCTTTCCACATTAAAGATTCCAATTTATAAAGTGTTTTAGCCACAATCGGCCCCAACCCCAATTAATACATTTGGGCACAGTCGATAGATAGCGTGCTGGACTTAGGGGCAAGAATGTAGAAGGTTCGAAACCTGCTCTCTGCTTGTTTCACTACATTATTATGCTTGTCTCAGAGAAAATAGCCTGGATTGTTATTCCCATCTCATTCCTGACTTTCTTCCACGCGTCATTCAACACTCTTGTGGGCGTGCTGGCAGGATATACTGTTTTATATTCTGTATATATGAATTACAAATCAGTCTTAACTTAAATCATTTTTCTGGTCTATTGCATAGTTACAATGTGTAATCGTTGATGTCCCAGGAGTTAATATTAACACTATGCAATGTAATTGCAGTCGTTGTACCCATAATATACAGGAGAACTTTCGCTTCATGGTGAGGATAGCCGTGCTGCAAGCCCAGCTTCAGATGCCATCGTTAGGCAAGGGCAACTTTAGTGTAGGAAATGATTAAACAGCGTCTGTGTCACCAGTAAGTACAGATAGTAGTATAAATCCCCCCGCACAGTCCCCATAGATGGACAATTTTCTCAAGGCTTCTGGAAAGAAATGCTGTCTTCATGCTCAACCTGTGTTGCACATTCAGCCAACAGAAATGTTCCACCTGCTGGTGTAGAGAGTATAGGGATATTGTTATCCACGTCTGCATTACCAATGTTAGGATGAAACAGTCAGAGGTCACCAAGCGCAACATAGCTTCAGCGTGTGAGTTAGCTAGAAAGATGTGTCGGCTGTCAGCCAGCCTGCCAGCTTAGTGGAGTCTACCACTAGCACAGTCAGTGTAGTCAGCTCACCTATCCCCAGACGGTGTCTGTTCCTCGATCTAGGTTGAGCAAAACTTAACATGGCAGAGTGTTCCCCTGAGCAATCCCATTGGAATAAAGACCTCCTCCATTCCTGTAATTATTGAAAGAGATTGAGATTTCTCACTTCTCAAAATAGGGCTACTTAATATTAGATCCCTCACTTCCAAGGCAGTCATAGTCAATGAACTAATCACTGATCATAATCTTGATGTGATTGGCCTGACTGAAACATGGCTCAAGTCTGATGATTTTCAAATCAAATCAAATCAAATTACTGTGTTAAATGAGGCCTCTTCTCCTGGTTACACTAGTGACCATATTCCCCACGCAGCCCTCAAATGTGGAGGTGTTGCTAACATTTACTACTGAACAAATCTGTCTTTTAAAAAAAATATGAATGCGTTTTCATCTTTTGAGCATCTAGTCTTGAAATCTATGCAGCCTACTCAATCACTTTCTATAGCTACTGTTTCAGGCCTTCTGAGACGGTTACAGTGTGCCTCACTGAGTTCCCTGAAATCCTATCAGACTTTGTAGTCATTGCAGATAATATTCACATTTTTGGTGACTTTAATATTCACATGGAAAAGTATAGAGACCCACTCCAAAAGGATTTCGGAGTCATCATCGACTCATTGGGTTTTGTCCAACTTGTCTCTGAACCTACCCACAGTCATACCAAAGATCTAGTTTTGTCCCATCTGCTCAGACTCCAACCAAGGACCATCAAAAGCCTACCCAAGGACGTCAGAGTATAAAAATCTGTTAACTTCTTTGGGGTAGGGGGCAGTGTTTTCACGTCCGGATGAAAAGCATGCCCAGAGTAAATGGCCTGCTACAAAGCCATAAAAGTTAGATTATGCATGTTATTAGTAGATTTAGATACCAAACACTCTGAAGTTTCTAAAACTGTTTGAATGATGTCTGTGTGTATAACAGAACTCATATGGCAGACAAAAACCCGAGAAAAAATATATTTGGGCATAAATGATGGACATTACCGAACAAAACAAACATTTCTTGTGGAAGTGGGAGTCCTGGGAGTGCATTCCGATGAAGATCAGCAAAGGTAAATGAAGATTTATAATGTTGCTTCTGACTTCTGTTGACTGCATAATATAGCGGATATATTTGTGCCTTGATTGGGCTCTGAGCACCGACTCAGATTATTGCATGGTTTGCTTTTTCCGTAAAGCTTTTTTGAAATCTGACACTGTGGCTGACTTCTGAAAGTTGACTTCTGAAAAACTCAAAAGGAGGGAAAAACAAGTGGAAAGAGGGATTGCTAACAAGGGGATCCACCAAAAGGGCAACACAGAGTATCTTTAAAATGGTGTAAAATACATGTATGTTTGAGGGATTTTAATTATGGGATCTCTGTTGTTATTATGGGATTTCTGTTGTTTAGATTTTTGCGCCCTGCTGTTACACTGGCTGTTGAAGAGGTGGGACGCTACCCTCTCACCTACCCTAGAGAGGTTAACCACCTAACTGAGGATCTACATTGAACCTTGCGAAATACCCTAGATGCAGTCGCATCCCCCAAAAATATAATTATTTGTCAAAAGAAATTTGCTCCCAGGTATACAGAAAATACCCGAGCCTTGAGGCAATCTTCCAGAAAACTGGAACGGAAATGGCGCTCCACCAAACTGGAAGTCTTCCAACTAGCTTGGAAAGACAGTACCCTAATTGAGGAAAATAAAAACAATCCAAAATGTATTTTTGAAACTGTCGTAAAGCTAATTTAAAAGCAGCATTACCCAGGAGAGGATGCCTTTAACTTCAGCAGTGATGAAATCATGAACTTTGATGAAAATATCAAATCAAATGTTATTTGTCACATGCGCCGAAAACAACAGTGAGATGCTTACTTACAAGCCCTTAATAATGCCACCGCTGTGTCAGATTTCGAAAAAAACTTTACGGAGAAAGCAAATCATGCAATAATCGGAGTACAGCCTTTAGACAACAAAGCAGCCAAAAAGATACCCGCCATATTGGGTAGTCAACATTACTCAGAAAAAGCATTTTAAATATTCACTTACCTTTGATGACTTTCATCAGAATGCACGCCCAGGAAATCTAGTTCCACCATAAATGTTTGATTTGTTCGATAAAGTCCATCAGTTATGTCCAAATATCTTCTTTTGTTAGGGCATTTGGTAAACAAATTCAAAAGAGCATTCAGGTCACGCCGAACATCAGACGAAAAGTTCAAAAATTTCCATTGCAGCCCGTAAAAACATACCAACCTAAGTATGGAATCAATCTTAAGGATGTTTTTAACATAAACTTCATTAATAATGTTCCAACCGGACAATTTCTTTGTCTGTACAAATGAAGTGGAATGTAGCTACCTTCCACGTGAGCGCATCAGACTGAGGCTGTGGCACTCTGCCTAACCACTCACTCAAAGAGCCTTTTAGAGTAGAATCCTCAAAACAGGTTCTAAATACTGTTGACATCTAGTGGAAGCCTTGGGAAGTGAAACAACTAATGTCACCCTGTATCTTCAATGGGGGCAGAGTTGAAAAACTACAAACATCAGATTTCCCACTTCCTGGTTGAATTTTTCTCAGGTTTTCGCCTGCCATATGAGTTCTGTTATACTCACAGACATCATTCAAACAGTTTTAGAAACTTCAGAGTGTTTTCTATCCAATACTACTACTAATACTAATAATATGCATATATTAGCATCTGGGACAGAGTAGGAGGCAGTCCACTCTGGGCACGCTATTCATCCAAAAATGAAAATACTGCCCCCTATCCCAAAAAGGTTAAAGGTCTTACCAATATTGGCTACCGAGAGCACAATCACACAGTCATCCAGAACAGCTGGTGCTCTCATGCATGCTTCAGTGTTGCTTGCCTCGAGGCGAGCATAAAAGGCATTTAGCTCGTCTGGTAGACTCACGTCACTGGGCAGCTCGCGTCTGGGTTTCCCTTTGTAGTCCATAATAGTTTTCAAGCCCTGCCACGTCCGACAAGCATCAGACCAGGTGTAGTAGGATTCAATCTTAATCATGTATTGACGCTTTGGTTGTTTGATGGTTCCTCTGGGGGCAAAACAGTATTTCTTTTAAGCAATCAATCAATCAAATGTATTTTCATCAGCTGATGTAAATTTTGCCTGTTATCAGTGGCTTCTGGTTGGGGTATGTACTGTCACTGTGGGGACGATGTCGGCAATGCACTTACTGAAGAAGCCGATGACAGAGGTGGAATACTCCTCAATGCCATTGGATGAATCCTGGAACATATTACAGTCTGTGCAAGCAAAACAGTCCTGTGGCGTAGCATCCACGTCATCTGACAACTTCTGCATTGAGCGAGTCACTGGTACTTCCTACTTTAGTTTTTGCTTGTAAGCAGGAATCAGGAGGATAGAATTAGAGCTTTGTTTACATCTCTGTGTGTGGAGTACAGGTAGTCTAGAGTTTTTCCCCTCTGGTTGCACATGTGATATGCTGATAAAAATGTACAAAAACAGATTTAAGTTTGCCTGCATTAAAGTCCCCGGCCATTAGGAGTGCCGCTTCTGGATGAGTCTTTTCTTGTTTGCTTATGTCCTTATGGAGTTGGTTGAATGCAGTCTTAGTGCAGGCATGGTGGTAAATAATATAGATGAGAACTCTCTTGTTAGATAGTGTGGTATACAGCTTATCATAAGGTACTCTACCTCAGGCGAGCAATACCTTGAGGCTTCTTTAATATTAGACATCGCACACCAGCTGTTATTGACAAATAGACACACACCCCCACCCCTCGTCTTACCAGCTTCTCTGTTCTGCCAGTTCTGTTCTGCCGGTGCATGAAAAATTCTGCCATCTCTATATTATCCGTGGCGTCGTTCAGCCACGACTCTGTGAAACATAAGATATTAATTTTAAATGTCCTGTTCGAAGGATATTCTTAAATCGGAGGTCATCAATTTTATTTTCCAATGATTGCACGTTAGCCAATAGAACGGATGGCAATGAGAGTTTACTCGATCGTCTACGGATTCTCAGAAGGCAGCCCAACCTGCGCCCCTTTTTCCTCTGTCTTTTCTTCACACAAATGACGGGGATTTGGGTCTTTTCCCTGGAAAGCAGTATATCCTTCTCGTTGGACTCGTTAACTTTTTATGGCTGCAGGGGCAGTATTGAGTAGCTTGGATGAAAAGATGCCCATTGTAAATGGCCAGCTCCTCAGTCTCAGTTGCTAATATATGCATTTATTATTAGTATTGGAACACTATAACGTTTCCAAAACTGTCAAAATATTGTCTGTGAGTATAACAGAACTGATATTGCAGGCGAAACCCTGAGGAAAATCAAAACAGGAAGTGGCTTCTATGGCTATGTTCCATAGCCTCCATTTGCTGGATTTAAAGGGATATGAACCAGATTCCTTTTCCTATCGCCTCCTCAAGGTGTCAACAGTCTTCAGACATAGTTTCAGGCTTTTATTTTGAAAAATGAGCCAGAACGATAACATTGCGTCAAGTCACATGAGTTTTGCTCGCGCAACAGAGTTTGGATAGGTATTGCTTTTCCCTCTCCTACTGTGAAAGACATTTGCGGTTGATATATTATCGATTATATATTTTAAAAACAACCTGAGGATTGATTATAAAAAAAGTTTGACATGTTTCTGTGGACATTATGGAAACTATTTGGAATTTGTCTGCGTTGTCGTGACCGCTCTTTCCTGTGGATTTCTGAACATAACGCGGCAAAGAAACTGAGGTATTTTGGATATAAAAATAATTTTTATGGAACAAAAGGAACATTTGTTGTGTAACTGGGAGTCTCGTTGGTGAAAACATCCGAAGATCATCAAAGGTAAACGATTAATTTGATCGCTTTTCTGATTTTCGTGACCAAGCTTCCTGATGCTAAGTAAACTTAATGTTTTATCGTGCGATCGATACATTTACACAAACGCTTGGATTGCTTTTGCTGTAAAGCATAATTTCAAAATCTGACACGACAGGTGGATTAACAAAAGGCTAAGCTGTGTTTTCCTATATTGCACTTGTGATTTCATGAATATAAGTATTTGTAGTAATATTTATTGAATGTAGCGCTATGCTATTCAGCGGTTGTTGATGACACTTATTCCGATAGGGGGATAGCAGCCATAACAAGTTAAAGGAAAAAGCTTCTTCCAGTTCAAGGTGAGTAATCGGCATCTTAACCAATTGACGATAATATGATTTAAAATTGTCTGAAATCATCACTTTTGTCTCCAGTATGTTTAAAAAAATGTTTTTGTATCCAACCGTTACAGAAGGAGGTATCACAGATTACAGAATAGACACACATAGTAGATTTAGCAATTACTAGGAAGATAAAATAAGAAAAATAGTCATAGGTGAGTATGCTCCAAACCCCTGTAACGGCTGTTTGAAGAAGTGGACCAAAGCGCAGCGTGGTGAGTGTTCATGATTTACTAATAGAACTGAACACTGAATAACAAAAAACAACAAAGAGAACAAACAAAATAGTTCTGTCTGGTGCAGACACAAAAACAACTACCCACAAAACACAGGTGGGAAAAGGCTACCTAAGTATGGTTCTCAATCAGAGACAACGATAGACAGCTGCCTCTGATTGAGAACCACACCTGGCCAAATAGAACACAAAACATAGAATGCCCACCCCAACTCACGCCCTGACCGAACCAAAATAGAGACATAAAAAGGATCAGGGTGTGACAGTACCCCCAAAAAAAAGGTGCGGACTCCTGCCGCAAAACCTAAACCTATAGGGGAGGATCTGGGTGGGCATCTAGTGGTGGCATTGGTGCGGGACGTGGACCCCGTTCCACCTTAGGCTTGGCCCACTTAGGTGGCGCCTCTGGAGTGGGGACCCTCGCCGCAGACCCTGGACTGGGGACCCTCGCCGCGGGCCCCGGACAGGAGGGCGACTCTGGCAGCTCCGGACTGGCACAGGGCTAACCAGGCTGGGGAGACCTACCGGAGGCCTGGTCCATGGAGGAGGCACAGGATAGACAGGGCTGTGAGGGAGCACTGGAGATCTGGTGCGTAGCCTTGGCACCACTCTTCCAGGCTGAATGCCCAGTCTAGCCCGGCACGTGCGGGGAGCTGGAACAGGCTGCACTGGGTTCTCCAGGCGATCTGGGGAAACCGTGCTTAGAGCCGGCGCAGGATATCCTGGCCCGAGGAGACATACACAAAACACAGGTGGGAAAAGGCTACCTAAGTATGGTTCTAAATCAGAGACAACGATAGACAGCTGCCTCTGATTGAGAACCACACCAGGCCAAACACACAGAAATAGAAAACATAGAACACAAAACATAGAATGCCCACCCCAACTCACGCCGTGACCAAACCAAAATAGAGACATTAAAAGGATCTCTAAGGTCAGGGCGTGACAACCCCTCCGAAACTCCAAAATAAAATACTAACACTGTAACAGATACCTTAGACAGGCATGTAACATAAGCCAGGTGTCCATATGTAAAATATATATTACCTGCTAAGAGACGTATTTACAGTAACTTGATGAGTGATAATAAAGGACATCGTGTGAGAAAGAGGGTATTTCTGTGAGACATGTGAGACATACAGTGGGGCAAAAGAAAATTTGTCAGCCACCATTTGTGCAAGTTCTCCCACTTAAAAAAGATGAGAGAGGCCTGTAATTTTCATCATATGTACACTTCAACTATGACAGACAAAATGAGAAGAAAAAAAATCCAGAAAATCAATATTGTAGGATTTTTAATGAATTTATTTGCAAATTATGGTGGAAAATAAGTATTTGGTCACCTACAAACAGGTAATATTTCTGGCTCTCACAAACCTGTAAGTTCTTCTTTAAGAGGCTCCTCTGTCCTCCACTCGTTACCTGTATTAATGACTAAATACTTTTTTGCCCCACTCTAAGTACGGCGTCTGTGACTGAGAGAATGGTTTAAATAGAGAGGAAGATGAGGAGACTGCTCATATTAAAACCACAATAGAAAGTCCATGAACTGGTGTTTTTATTTTTTTATTTTACTAGGCAAGTCAGTTAAGAACAAATTCTTATTTTCAATGACAGCCTAACTGCCTATTCAGGTGCAGGATGACAGATTTGTACCTTGTCAGCTCGGGGATTTGAACTTGCAACCTTACGGTTACTAGTACAACGCTCTAAACACTAGGCTACCCTGCGGTTGCGGAGAGGTCTCCTTCTCCTAACATAATCCAAAACCATTTGCTTATCTGTCAGAGGAAATTACTATATTTTATCCAGGCTTTATTTTTAACCTTTTTGTCTTTGACAACTACAATACACAATAAAAAGCAGGTTCCATGTACAACTGTAGTGTATATTGGCAACATCCAAAAGTAAAGAATAAGAAACAACCTTGCTGTGTCTCCATATGACTCTCCACTGTGTTCATTAGAGGCAATATTTTTCCCATCTACTGTAGTTATTAGCTTAATAAGAGAATACGTAAGCAGGAAACAAAAAATGGTCTTCTTACCCTGAATTGTGACTGTAGAAGGCTCACTGTATAGGGATCTGAACTGCTAACCTTTAGCACTGTACTGACATTGTATTTTGACCTCAGCGGGTTAACTTTGACCTGTTCATCTGAGCAGCTGAGCTCCTGTGAGTGTATATCTACAGAGTGAAGCTAGTGTAAATTCACTCTTCCCACTTTGTAGAAGAAACACTGAGCTACAGAGACAGATGAGGAGTCTGACAGCTCAGCTGAACTGAGTCTCTCTCTCTGATGACTGGAGGACACACTCAGACTAGGCTGAGGAAGGTCTGTGAGATTAGAGGAAAATAATATTTCGCACTACGTCAATTTGTTAAATCTCCAATATTGTCTAAGACAACTTCTTCAATATCATTGTACCCACAAACAGAGAACACAGAGAGACAGTGAATGACATCTCCATATTAAGTTAACTAGCCTTTTACTAAACAGATGAGTGACTGACTAAAATATTGTTAGGACATTTCATTTAACGGGGGAAAAGAAAATCGTTAAAATCGAAAAACTACTGTAAAACGAAAGTGTGTGGACATCTTACTATGTCACCCATAACAATGTTACCTCATGAACCTTGAGCTTGGAGAGACGAAACAGCATCTAGCAGTGACAAAAAGTCAAACGAGCATCTTACTCATTCTGGGAGAAAAAAAAAACATCCTTCAAATGTCTTTTATGTGTCTTCTGTTGTCCATTTACCTTTATACAGATGCAGTATACTAGTGAAATGGAGACTGTTCATTAGCAGTAACAACTCAGTCACACAGTACATAATGACTTACATTCCACAGGCTGATCATGTAATTGTTTTATATACAGTACCATGAATGCACATTTGTACAGCATGGTCAACCAACCAGCAGGTTAGTTTTCTTAGGTGACGAGAGGTGGCTATAATACTGTAGGAGAGGTATCATAGCTATGACACATAGTGAAAGTATGCATGAGTTCTCAGTTCTTCATGTATAGTTTATAACCAGACATACAGTACTATTTACATAGAGAACAGCCCTCATACAAGTCTGAAAGAAAGTCACCTTTATTGAATGAATATAAACAAGCTGGCCAACACTCAATAGTAATATTCTGATACAGCACATACAATAGCAAACGTCTGGGGCAGTGGAGACAGGCTCCTACAGTAGGTTTTAAAACACAGTATCCATGCTGAACAGAACATTCTCTCTCTTTCTCTCAGGGGGTTTCCTGCAACCGAGTGTTTTGATTCTCTCTCACTATTTCTTTATTTCTTACACATGCGCGCACACACACCTACAGTACACATACACACGTATGCATCAGCACACACACACACTTCTCACAGATTTACACGCGTAACACCCCAAAAATATGCCGCCTCTCTCATAATACTGCACAGGTGGTCTACTAGGGGGACACGGAAGGTGAGGAGACACACACCACTCTCAAACACAACATCACACTGTCACGATGCAGAGGCAATTCATGTATGAGAACTGGAGCATCATGGGAAATAAGCCCACGTTCACACAAGTAATCATTCAGCATGCTGGACACACATTTAACTTGTTCCTAAATCTTTACTGTACAGGAGAAAACATTTACTATTACAAATAGTACAGTCCCAAACTGACATATTCAATAAGCCAAACTGATAAAAAAATTGTAATCAAGAAAAACTTAAATACAAAAAATTAACGCAATTGTTCAGTAAAAAAAGAAAAATCTGGCGTTGGTCACAGTGTTTTGTTTCATCCAAAGGTTTGCATTTTTCAACATCATACAATAAATCAAATGCAACTTGTACACGACAAAGAAAGTGAATCTGTCTGCCTGTATTAGGTTTCTCATACTCTGAATCAGGTCTTTTACTCCTTCAATTACTATTGGTGATGTCTGTTGGCCTTCAACTCCTGGGTCGTGTTCATTAGGCACCAAACAGAAAAAAATGCACTGATACAGGGAAGGATTACTTGGACTTGTCCAATGAGAAACGCTCATTCTAATTTTCCGTTGCTAAACATTTTAAAACATTGCGTGCCCTAATGAACACAACCATGGTGTATGTTAACTGATCGGCCATTGATGAATCCTAAACAGTTTGATTGTACCTCAAGATCTCACTCTGCATAGAGGATAGGAGATTCTCTCCAACCTTTCACTCTGTTGGCACATTACGTAAAATTCTGCATGCATCAGCACAATGAAGTGTTCCACATTTTCTACCATGTTCTATATACCAAGTGCTGGATATTCACTTATCATAGTAGGAGAATCCCCTACTTCAAGTATTCAGCTGTAAATTACCTGAAAATTGAGGATTCTGAATCCGTTCCCCATGATGGTAAAGTGAGAGGTTATTCGCGCCTCCATCCGAGTGCTCTTCTGGATTGCCTTTCCTTTTACAGATCATTAGTACCAATCTCTGACATTGAAAACACAAATACAACATCCACACAACGCCTTTGTTTTTTTCTTCAATTTGATTTCATCCGAACTGGTGATTGTTAGTCAATCGGAGGAGGAGTTGAGAGGCAACTGTCCTGTCTGTATTCTGTGTTGAAGTTGACTCAGAGGTGACGATCGTATAGGGATCACTTCTGTTTGGATCCTAATGGAGGATGGGGCACTTTTCTACAACAGTCACAATATCAGCCACAAGGAGGGACACACACACGCACACACGCACACGCGCACACGCACACACGCACACATGCACACACACACACACACACACACACAGGCACCATGGAGGACGGAGGGTGGCAGGTGTTGGTGGTGGGATGTAACAGTCTTGGATGTTTTCTCACTAGAAGTGTGGTTTTCTACACACTCAACTGTCACATATGTCACCACATCTGGGTACACTAGGACAACAGCATGAAGACAACAACAAACAAAACACAGAGACCGCTGGACAATGCATATGCAACGACGGAGTCACTCCAAACCTCCACTTTAACAAAGGTAGTGATAGTCCTCACTCACAAGTGCAAGTTTCTATCTGCTGTGCTGCAGAAAATAGTCTCTTTGCTACTTTAGTGAGCTGCAAAAATAGAATGTCTTCCCCTCTGTGAGGAGACTAAGGTCTCACTGTGTGTGTGTGTGTGTGTGTGTGTGTGTGTGTGTGTGTGTGTGTGTGTGTGTGTGTGTGTGTGTGTGTGTGTGTGTGTGTGTGTGTGTGTGTGTGTGTGTGTGTGTGAGAGAGAGAGAGTCTCAAAATAGATTTCTCACACTGCAACAGGAATGTAACATTAGCTCATCTAAATGATAATGGAATCATTTTCTCACTCCTTTGCATTGGACTGTGTCTCAAGGTTTCTTAGGCCAGACTATCCTTCGTGAGAACCACAGACAGGGAATGTTGCTTGCTGCTAAGGAGTTTTTTCTTGTACAAAACAGAGGAAAGTCACATACGTCACGCCACACACTGAATAAGGGTTTTCTCTATCCTTTGGACAGTTGGAAAAATTAAATAAAACATGTATTTTTATCCTCAATATTTTTTGTTACTGACAATATTCTGACCACACATACACACTACATAGATCTCTCTCTCTCTCTCTCTCTCTCTCTCTCTCTCTCTCTCTCTCTCTCTCTCTCTCTCTCTCTCTCTCTCTCTCTCTCTCTCTCTCTCTCTCTCTCTCTCTCTCTCTCTCTCTCTCTCTCTCTCTCTCTCTCTCTCTCTCTCTCTCTCTCTCTCTCTCTCTCTCTCTCTCTCTCTCTCTCTCTCTCTCTCTCTCTCTCTCTCTATATATATATATATATATATATATATATATATATATACGAT
>NC_088216.1:45918026-45929722 GCF_036934945.1 Oncorhynchus masou masou | reverse complement strand
AGTGTCTTCCCTCAGGGTGTGAACACCATACATTTATCCAGTGTCTTCCCTCCGGTAAGAACACCATACATATATCCAGTGTCTTCCCTCAGGGTGAGAACACCATACATATATCCAGTGTCTTTCCTCAGGGTGAGAACACCATACATATATCCAGTGTCTTTCCTCAGGGTAAGAACACCATACATAAATCCAGTGTCTTCCCTCGGGGTGAGAACACCATACATTTATCCAGTGTCTTCCCTCAGGGTGAGAACACCATACATTTATCCAGTGTCTTCCCTCAGGTGAGAACACCATACATATATCCAGTGTCTTCCCTCAGGGTGAGAACACCATACATATATCCAGTGTCTTCCCTCCGGTAAGAACACCATACATTTATCCAGTGTCTTCCCTCCGGTAAGAACACCATACATATATCCAGTGTCTTCCCTCAGGGTGAGAACACCATACATATATCCAGTGTCTTTCCTCAGGGTGAGAACACCATACATATATCCAGTGTCTTCCCTCAGGGTAAGAACACCATACATATATCCAGTGTCTTCCCTCAGGGTGAGAACACCATACATATATCCAGTGTCTTCCCTCAGGGTAAGAACACCATACATCAATGAGCTTGATGCCTTGATAAGCTCCTACATCAATGAGCTTGATGCCTTGATAAGCTCCTTTCCTGAGGACGGCTCACCTCTCACAGTCCTGGGCGACTTTAACCTCCCCACGTCTACCTTGACTCATTCCTCTCTGCCTCCTTCTTTCCACTCCTCTCCTCTTTTGACCTCACCCTCTCACCTTCCCCCTACTCACAAGGCAGGCAATACGCTCGACCTCATCTTTACTAGATGCTGTTCTTCCACTAACCTCATTGCAACTCCTCCAAGTCTCCGACCACTACCTTGTATCCTTTTCCCTCTCGCTCTCATCCAACACTTCCCACACTGCCCCTACTCGGATGGTATCGCGCCGTCCCAACCTTCGCTCTCTCTCCCCCGCTACTCTCTCCTCTTCCATCCTATCATCTCTTCCCTCTGCTCAAACCTTCTCCAACCTATCTCCTGATTCTGCCTCCTCAACCCTCCTCTCTTCCCTTTCTGCATCCTTTGACTCTCTATGTCCCCTATCCTCCAGGCCGGCTCGGTCCTCCCTCCCGCTCCGTGGCTCGACGAGTCATTGCGAGCTCACAGAACAGTGCTCCGGGCAGCCGAGCGGAAATGGAGGAAAACTCGCCTCCCTGCGGACCTGGCATCCTTTCACTCCCTCCTCTCTACATTTTCCTCCTCTGTCTCTGCTGCTAAAGCCACTTTCTACCACTCTAAATTCCAAGCATCTGCCTCTAACCCTAGGAAGCTCTTTGCCACCTTCTCCTCCCTCCTGAATCCTCCTCCCCCTCCCCCTCCTCCCTCTCTGCAGATGACTTCGTCAACCATTTTGAAAGAAGGTCGACGACATCCGATCCTCGTTTGCTAAGTCAAACGACACCGCTGGTTCTGCTCACACTGCCCTACCCTGTGCTCTGACCTCTTTCTCCCCTCTCTCTCCAGATGAAATCTCGCTTCTTGTGACGGCCGGCCGCCCAACAACCTGCCCGCTTGACCCTATCCCCTCCTCTCTTCTCCAGACCATTTCCGGAGACCTTCTCCCTTACCTCACCTCGCTCATCAACTCATCCCTGACCGCTGGCTACGTCCCTTCCGTCTTCAAGAGAGCGAGAGTTGCACCCTTCTGAAAAAACCTACACTCGATCCCTCCGATGTCAACAACTACAGACCAGTATCCCTTCTTTCTTTTCTCTCCAAAACTCTTGATCGTGCCGTCCTTGGCCAGCTCTCCCGCTATCTCTCTCAGAATGACCTTCTTGATCCAAATCAGTCAGGTTTCAAGACTAGTCATTCAACTGAGACTGCTCTTCTCTGTATCACGGAGGCGCTCCGCACTGCTAAAGCTAACTCTCTCTCCTCTGCTCTCATCCTTCTAGACCTATCGGCTGCCTTCGATACTGTGAACCATCAGATCCTCCTCTCCACCCTCTCCGAGTTGGGCATCTCCGGCGCGGCCCACGCTTGGATTGTGTCCTACCTGACAGGTCGCTCCTACCAGGTGGCGTGGCGAGAATCTGTCTCCTCGCCACGCGCTCTCACCACTGGTGTCCCCCAGGGCTCTGTTCTAGGCCCTCTCCTATTCTCGCTATACACCAAGTCACTTGGTTCTGTCATAACCTCACATGGTCTCTCCTATCATTGCTATGCAGACGACACACAATTAATCTTCTCCTTTCCCCCTTCTGATGACCAGGTGGCGAATCGCATCTCTGCATGTCTGGCAGACATATCAGTGTGGATGACGGATCACCAACTCAAGCTGAACCTCGGCAAGACGGAGCTGCTCTTCCTCCCGGGGAAGGACTGCCCGTTCCATGATCTCGCCATCACGGTTGACAACTCCATTGTGTCCTCCTCCCAGGCGCTAAGAACCTTGGCATGATCCTGGACAACACCCTGTCGTTCTCAACTAACATCAAGGCGGTGGCCCGTTCCTGTACGTTCATGCTCTACAACATCCGCAGAGTACGACCCTGCCTCACACAGGAAGCGGCGCAGGTCCTAATCCAGGCACTTGTCATCTCCGTCTGGATTACTGCAACTCGCTGTTGGCTGGGCTCCCTGCCTGTGCCATTAAACCCCTACAACTCATCCAGAACGCCGCAGCCCGTCTGGTGTTCAACCTTCCCAAGTTCTCTCCCGTCACCCTCCTCCGCTCTCCACTGGCTTCCAGTTGAAGCTCGCATACGCTACAAGACCATGGTGCTTGCCTACGGAGCTGTGAGGAGTGCGGCACCGCAGTACCTCCAGGCTCTGATCAGGCCCTACACCCCCAAGCAAGGGCACTGCGTTCATCCACCTCTGGCCTGCTCGCCTCCCTACCATTGAGGAAGTACAGTTCCCGCTCAGCCCAGTCAAAACTGTTCGCTGCTCTGGCCCCCCAATGGTGGAACAAACTCCCTCACGACGCCAGGACAGCGGAGTCAATCACCACCTTCCGGAGACACCTGAAACCCCACCTCTTCAAGGAATACCTAGGATAGGATAAGTAATCCTTCTCACCCCCCCCCTTAATGATTTAGATGCACTATTGTAAAGTGGCTGTTCCACTGGATGTCAGAAGGTGAATTCACCAATTTGTAAGTCGCTCTGGATAAGAGTGTCTGCCAAATGACTTAAATGTAAATGTAAATATATCCAGTGTCTTCCCTCAGGTGAGAACACCATACATAAATCCAGTGTCTTCCCTCAGGGTAAGAACACCATACAAAATCCAGTGTCTTCCCTCAGGGTAAGAACACCATACATAAATCCAGTGTCTTCCCTCAGGGTAAGAACACCATACATATATCCAGTGTCTTCCCTCAGGGTGAGAACACCATACATATATCAGTGTCTTCCCTCAGGTAAAAACACCATACATAAATCCAGTGTCTTCCCTCAGGGTAAGAACACCATACATAAATCCAGTGTCTTCCCTCAGGGTAAGAACACCATACATATATCCAGTGTCTTCCCTCAGGGTAAGAACACCATACATATATCCAGTGTCTTCCCTCAGGGTAAGAACACCATACATATATCCAGTGTCTTCCCTCCGGTGAGAACACCATACATAAATCCAGTGTCTTCCCTCAGGGTGAGAACACCATACATAAATCCAGTGTCTTCCCTCAGGGTGAGAACACCATATATAAATCCAGTGTCTTCCTCCGGTGAGAACACCATACATAAATCCAGTGTCTTCCCTCCGGTGAGAACACCTTACATAAATCCAGTGTCTTCCCTCCGGTGAGAACACCATACATAAATCCAGTGTCTTCCCTCCGGTGAGAACACCATACATAAATCCAGTGTCTTCCCTCCGGTGAGAACACCATACATAAATCCAGTGTCTTCCCTCCGGTGAGAACACCATACATAAATCCAGTGTCTTCCCTCCGGTGAGAACACCATACATAAATCCAGTGTCTTCCCTCTGGTGAGAACACCATACATAAATCCAGTGTCTTCCCTCAGGGTGAGAACACCATACATATATCCAGTGTCTTCCCTCAGGGTAAGAACACCATACAAAATCCAGTGTCTTCCCTCAGGGTGAGAACACCATACATAGATCCAGTGTCTTCCCTCAGGGTGAGAACACCATACATATATCCAGTGTCTTACCTCAGGGTAAGAACACCATACATAAACCCAGTGTCTTCCCTCCTGTGAGAACACCATACATAAATCCAGTGTCTTCCCTCCGGTGAGAACACCATACATAAATCCAGTGTCTTCCCTCCGGTGAGATCACCATACATAAATCCATTGTCTTCCCTCAGGGTGAGAACACCATACATATATCCAGTGTCTTCCCTCAGGTTAAGAACACCATACAAAATCCAGTGTCTTCCCTCAGGGTGAGAACACCATACATATATCCAGTGTCTTCCTCCGGTAAGAACACCATACATACATCCAGTGTCTTCCTCAGGGTAAGAACACCATACATAAATCCAGTGTCTTCCCTCCAGGGTAAGAACACCATACATATATCCAGTGTCTTCCCTCAGGGTGAGAACACCATACATATATCCAGTGTCTTCCCTCAGGGTGAGAACACCATACATATATCCAGTGTCTTCCCTCAGGGTAAGAACACCATACAAAATCCAGTGTCTTCCCTCAGCGTGAGAACACCATACATATATCCAGTGTCTTCCCTCCGGTAAGAACACCATACATATATCCAGTGTCTTCCCTCAGGGTAAGAACACCAAACATATATCCAGTGTCTTCCCTCAGGGTGAGAACACCATACATAAATCCAGTGTCTTCCCTCAGGGTAAGAACACCATACAAAATCCAGTGTCTTCCCTCAGGGTAAGAACACCAAACATATATCCAGTGTCTTCCCTCAGGGTAAGAACACCATACATATATCCAGTGTCTTCCCTCAGGGTAAGAACACCATACATATATCCAGTGTCTTCCCTCAGGGTGAGAACATACATATATCCAGTGTCTTCCCTCAGGGTAAGAACACCATACATAAATCCAGTGTCTTCCCTCAGGGTGAGAACACCATACATAGATCCAGTGTCTTCCCTCAGGGTGAGAACACCATACATATATCCAGTGTCTTGCCTCAGGGTAAAAACACCATACATAAATCCAGTGTCTTCCCTCAGGGTAAGAACACCATACATACATCCAGTGTCTTCCCCTAGGTAAGAACACCATACATAAATCCAGTGTCTTCCCTCAGGCTAAGAACACCATACATAAATCCAGTGTCTTCCCTCAGGGTGAGAACACCATACATAGATCCAGTGTCTTCCCTCAGGGTGAGAACACCATACATAGATCCAGTGTCTTCCCTCAGGGTGAGAACACCATACATATATCCAGTGTCTTCCCTCAGGTAAGAACACAATACATAAATCCAGTGTCTTCCCTCCGGCAAGAACACCATACATAAATCCAGTGTCTTCCCTCCGGTGAGAACACCATACATAAATCCAGTGTCTTCCCTCCGGTGAGAACACCATACATAAATCCAGTGTCTTCCCTCCGGTGAGAACACCATACATAAATCCAGTGTCTTCCCTCAGGGTGAGAACACCATACATAAATCCAGTGTCTTCCCTCCGGTGAGAACACCATACATAAATCCAGTGTCTTCCCTCCGGTGAGAACACCATACATAAATCCAGTGTCTTCCTCCGGTGAGAACACCATACATAAATCCAGTGTCTTCCCTCAGGGTAAGAACACCATACATAAATCCAGTGTCTTCCTCCGGTGAGAACACCATACATAAATCCAGTGTCTTCCCTCAGGGTAAGAACACCATACATAAATCCAGTGTCTTCCCTCCGGTGAGAACACCATACATAAATCCAGTGTCTTCCTCCGGTGAGAACACCATACATAAATCCAGTGTCTTCCCTCCGGTGAGAACACCATACACATATATCCAGTGTCTTCACTCAGGGTGAGGCTTACCATACATAAATCCAGTGTCTTCCCTCCGGTGAGAACACCATACATAAATCCAGTGTCTTCCCTCAGGTGAGAACACCATACATAAATCCAGTGTCTTCCCTCGGTGAGAACACCATACATAAAATCCAGTGTCTTCCTCAGAGGTAAGAGACACCATACATAAATCCAGTGTCTTCCCTCCGGTGAACACCATACATAAATCCAGTGTCTTCCCTCAGGGTAGGAGCACCATACATAAATCCAGTGTCTTCCCTCCGGTGAGAACACCATACATAAATCCAGTGTCTTCCCTCCGGTGAGAACACCATACATAAATCCAGTGTCTTCCCTCCGGTGAGAACACCATACATAAATCCAGTGTCTTCCCTCAGGGTAAGAACAACATACACAAATCCAGTGTCTTCCCCTAGGTAAGAACACCATACATAAATCCAGTGTCTTCCCTCAAGGTGAGAACACCATACATATATCCAGTGTCTTCCCTCAGGGTGAGAACACCATACATAAATCCAGTGTCTTCCCTCAGGGTGAGAACACCATACATATATCCAGTGTCTTCCCTCAGGGTGAGAACACCATACATATATCCAGTGTCTTCCCTCCGGTAAGAACACCATACATATATCCAGTGTCTTCCCTCAGGGTGAGAACACCATACATATATCCAGTGTCTTCCCTCAGGGTAAGAACACCATACATAAATCCAGTGTCTTCCCTCAGGGTGAGAACACCATACATAAATCCAGTGTCTTCCCTCCGGTGAGAACACCATACATAAATCCAGTGTCTTCCCTCCGGTGAGAACACCATACATAAATCCAGTGTCTTCCCTCCGGTGAGAACACCATACATAAATCCAGTGTCTTCCCTCAGGGTGAGAACACCATACATATATCCAGTGTCTTCCCTCAGGGTAAGAACACCATACATAAATCCAGTGTCTTCCCTCAGGGTGAGAACACCATACATATATCCAGTGTCTTCCCTCCGATAAGAACACCATACATACATCCAGTGTCTTCCCTCAGGGTAAGAACACCATACATAAATCCAGTGTCTTCCCTCAGGGTAAGAACACCATACATAAATCCAGTGTCTTCCCTCAGGGTGAGAACACCATACATATATCCAGTGTCCTCCCTCAGTGTGAGAACACCATACATAAATCCAGAGTCTTCCCTCAGGGTAAGAACACCATACGTATATCCAGTGTCTTCCCTCAGGGTGAGAACACCATACATACATCCAGTGTCTTCCCTCAGGGTAAGAACACCATACATATATCCAGTGTCTTCCCTCAGGGTGAGAACACCATACATATATCAGTGTCTTCCCCTCAGGGTAAGAACACCATACATATATCCAGTGTCTTCCCTCAGAGGTAAGAACACCATACATAAACCCAGTGTCTTTCCTCAGGGTAAGAACACCATACATAAATCCAGTGTCTTCCCTCAGGGTGAGAACACCATACATAGATCCAGTGTCTTCCCTCAGGGTGAGAACACCATACATATATCCAGTGTCTTCCCTCAGGGTAAAAAACACCATACATAAATCCAGTGTCTTCCCTCAGGGTAAGAACACCATACATAAATCAGTGTCTTCCCTAGGTAAGAACACCATACATAAATCCAGTGTCTTCCCCTCAGGCTAAGAACACCATACATAAATCCAGTGTCTTCCCTCAGGGTAAGAACACCATACATAAATCCAGTGTCTTCCCCTCAGGGGTAAGAACACCATATATAAATCAGTGTCTTCCCTCAGGGTGAGAACACCATACATAGATCCAGTGTCTTCCCTCAGGGTGAGAACACCATACATAGATCCAGTGTCTTCCCTCAGGGTGAGAACACCATACATATATCCAGTGTCTTCCCTCAGGTAAGAACACCATACATAAATCCAGTGTCTTCCCTCCGGCAACACCATACATAAATCCAGTGTCTTCCCTCCGGTGAGAACACCATACATAAATCCAGTGTCTTCCCTCCACGGTGAGAACACCATACATAAATCCAGTGTCTTCTCTCCGGTGAGAACACCATACATATATCCAGTGTCTTCCCTCAGGTGAGAACACCATACATAAATCCAGTGTCTTCCCTCGGTGAGAACACCATACATAAATCCAGTGTCTTCCCTCCGGTGAGAACACCATACATAAATCCAGTGTCTTCCCTCCGGTGAGAACACCATACATAAATCCAGTGTCTTCCCTCAGGTAAGAACACCATACATAAATCCAGTGTCTTCCTCCGGTGAGAACACCATACATAAATCCAGTGTCTTCCCTCAGGGTAAGAACACCATACATAAATCCAGTGTCTTCCCTCCGTGAGAACACCATACATAAATCCAGTGTCTTCCCTCCGGTGAGAACACCATACATAAATCCAGTGTCTTCCTCCGGTGAGAACACCATACATAAATCCAGTGTCTTCCCTCAGGGTAAGAACACTATACATAAATCCAGTGTCTTCCCTAGGGTAAGAACACCATACATAAATTCAGTGTCTTCCCTCAGGGTAAGAACACCATACAAATCCAGTGTCTTCCCTCAGGGTGAGAACACCATACATATATCCAGTGTCTTCCCTCCGATAAGAACACCATACATACATCAGTGTCTTCCCTCAGGCAAGAACACCATACATAAATCCAGTGTCTTCCCTCAGGGTAAGAACACCATACATAAATCAGTGTCTTCCCTCAGGGTGAGAACACCATACATATATCCAGTGTCCTCCCTCAGTGTGAGAACACCATACATAAATCCAGAGTCTTCCCTCAGGGTAGGAACACCATACATATATCCAGTGTCTTCCCTCAGGGTGAGAACACCATACATATATCCAGTGTCTTCCCTCAGGGTAAGAACACCATACATATATCCAGTGTCTTCCCTCAGGGTGAGAACACCATACATATATCCAGTGTCTTCCCTCAGGTAAGAACACCATACATATATCCAGTGTCTTCCCCTCAGGCAAGAACACCATACATAAAACCCAGTGTCTTTCCCTCAGGCAAGAACACCATACATAAATCCAGTGTCTTCCCTCAGGGTGAGAACACCATACATAGATCCAGTGTCTTCCCTCAGGGTGAGAACACCATATATATCCAGTGTCTTCCCTCAGGGTAAAAACACCATACATAAATCCAGTGTCTTCCCTCAGGGTAAGAACACCATACATAAATCCAGTGTCTTCCCTAGGTCACCATACATAAATCCAGTGTCTTCCCTCAGGCTAAGAACACCATACATAAATCCAGTGTCTTCCCTCAGGGTAAGAACACCATACATAAATCCAGTGTCTTCCCTCAGGGTAAGAACACCATACATAAATCCAGTGTCTTCCCTCAGGGTGAGAACACCATACATAGATCCAGTGTCTTCCCCTCAGGGTGAGAACACCATACATAGATCCAGTGTCTTCCCTCAGGTGAGAACACCATACATATATCCAGTGTCTTCCCTCAGGGTAAGAACACCATACATAAATCCAGTGTCTTCCCTCCGGTAAGAACACCATACATAAATCCAGTGTCTTCCTCCGGTGAGAACACCATACATAAATCCAGTGTCTTCCTCCGGTGAGAACACCATACATAAATCCAGTGTCTTCCGGTGAGAACACCATACATATATCCAGTGTCTTCCCTCCGGTGAGAACACCATACATAAATCCAGTGTCTTCCCTCCGGTGAGAACACCATACATAAATCCAGTGTCTTCCCTCCGGTGAGAACACCATACATAAATCCAGTGTCTTCCCTCCGGTGAGAACACCATACATAAATCCAGTGTCTTCCCTCAGGGTAAGAACACCATACATAAATCCAGTGTCTTCCCTCAGGGTGAGAACACCATACATAAATCCAGTGTCTTCCCTCAGGGTAAGAACACCATACATAAATCCAGTGTCTTCCCTCCGGTGAGAACACCATACATAAATCCAGTGTCTTCCCTCCGGTGAGAACACCATACATAAATCCAGTGTCTTCCCTCCGGTGAGAACACCATACATAAATCCAGTGTCTTCCCTCAGGGTAAGAACACCATACATAAATCCAGTGTCTTCCCCAGGTAAGAACACCATACATAACAGTGTCCCCTCAGGCTTAGAACACCATACATAATCCAGTGTCTTCCCTCAGGGTGAGAACATACATAAATCAGTACATATATCCAGTGTCTTCCCTCCGATAAGAACACCATACATAAATCCAGTGTCTTCCTCAGGGTAAGAACACCATACATAAGTCCAGTGTCTTCCCTCCGGTGAGAACACCATACATAAATCCAGTGTCTTCCCTCAGGGTAAGAACACCATACATAAATCCAGTGTCTTCCCTCCGGGGTGATAAACACCCATACATATAATCCAGTGTCTTCCCTCCGGTGAGAACACCATACATAAATCCAGTTTCTTCCCTCAGTCACCATACATAAATCCAGTTTCTTCCCTCAGGGTAAGAACACCATACATAAATCCAGTGTCTTCCCTCAGGTGAGAACACCATACATAAATCCAGTGTCTTCCCTCAGGGTGAGAACCTCCCAGTGTCTTCCCTCCGGGTGAGAACACCATACATAAATCCAGTGTCTTCCCTCCGGGTGAGAACACCATACACAATAAGTCTTTAAAACCTGTGCCTTCCCTCAATCACTTGTCACCCAGTACCTCAGTACTGACTTGGTTCATCCTAATATATAACCAAGTTCCTCACACAAGGTTCCATTAGACCCTCAGGGATTTCTAACTATTACACCAGAGGTTCTGTGTCATTTATCACATATACATCATATTACGGGCTTGAACATACGTTGTGGCATCGACTGTTCCTGTAATGATCAACCCCATGAGTGAGGTGCCACTTACATACTGGAATGAGTCATCAATCACACATTTCAGACTTTTGGATGAACAGGCATCTGCTCGCCTTATAACTTGATGCGCTGCACAGTGGGACGAAGAACATCCAGACGCAGTGGTCACTCACTCCAAACAAGCTCGCAAATGTTGGGTGGTCCTTTGATGTAAGTTTCCTTTTAACAATCAGTATTTTAGATGACACAGACACAGGTACCTTGGAATACAACTCTTTAGTAATAAAATGCAATTGCAGACAGAGATTCACCTACAGAATACCTCAGTAGTCTATAGTAAAGATCTGTGCGGCGAAACAGGAGACAACGCTATTTATACTACTGGATGTGGACAACCTACCGTCAATCATTCCTTAACATTTTTGCATTGGATTAGATACAATTTATCTACGATGAGAAAACATGTCTAGACTGTGGTTTCTCAATCTTCTGTAAGCCAGCCTTGAGGCTGCGTGACTGTCAGCAGGTGCAGGCAAGTTTTCAGCCTGAAAACTAAAAGTACATCTCTATGACCCAGTACTTTTTCCATCTTTGGGTATTGCAAGCATACAAAGGTTATCACGTATATACACCATGTGCATTGCTGTAGCCCCACACCCGACCCCAAGGTAACCCCCAACAGAAGACCCTAAAAATTGTCAAAGACTCCAGCAAACCCTAGTCACAGACTGTTCTCTCTGCAACCGCACGGTAAGCGGTACCGGAGCGCCAAGTCTAGTTCCAGCAACTACCCCAAGCCATAAGACTGCTGAACATCT